>NC_091340.1:5041970-5064819 GCF_038502225.1 Cherax quadricarinatus | reverse complement strand
CATAGATCAAATTCCCTAGATCAAGAGCCTCTCACCAGCATCAAGGAACCTGCCTTGAGAGCTCCATAGAGTTAGATGTGAAGTCTTGACCAGCTTAAGCAAGAGTGCCTCCAGTGTGTGTTCCCTCCTCACCTCAGGATGGTTACTCATACAGCAAGAATAAAAACACACAATACCGTGACTGGAACAGTATATAAATAACCCGTAAATAGGGGAGAGGAGTTTACGACGACGTTTCGGTCCGACTTGGAGCATTTACAAAGAGGGAGAGGGTTTTGGGGGGTCAACGCCCCAGCGGCCAGGTCTGTGACCAGGCCTCCACTATATAATGACCAGTTGACCACACTTTCATATTAAATAGAGCACTGAATATGAGCTGGTAATCTATGACAAGAAGCGGTTACGGCTTGATCCTCCTTTTACTAATCGCAGTCCTGTCCCTGACCAGCCAGGCTTTTAGTGAAAGCAATAAATTGTATAAGAGGCATTGGGAGTCGAGTCGGCATCTTGGCATCAATCTTTTAGACTGTTTTCAGGAGCTGAGGTGGGTGTATGTGTGTTGAGCCTCGCCGAGTCACTGTGTATTTCCTACTCTGCAAACATTAACCCGTGTGAGGTACACAGAGAGCCTCGGTGTAGCAAGAGGCGGTGGAGCAAGAGTTGTCTCCATACACAGGTATGTGCAATATTGAGCTTTCAGTACCATGTTGTTGATATGTTTTTGTCAGGGGGAACCACATTGATATCAGTATTTATATACGATGATCCCTTCACCACTACACACTTACGACACAGTCCTCCTGTAGCACACTTACGACACAGTCCTCCTGTAGCACACTTACGACACAGTCCTCCTGTAGCACACTTACGACATAGTCCTCCTGCAGCACACTTATAAAGCTATCTGTCCTCCTGTAGCACACTAATAAAGCTGCCTGTCCTCCTGTAGCACACTTATAAGGCTACCTGTCCTCTTGAATCACACTTATAAAGCTACCTGTCCTCCCTTAGCACACTTATAAAGTTACCTGTCCTCCTGTAACACACTTATAACACATATGTATCAATAAAACTTGGCATTATACTTCAACTGTATCTCTCTTTCACTGAGTCGGTATCAAAAACCCATTTACCTCTTGCAAACGATATGGTGAAAAATCCCACGTACGTAGCAGTAAGTACGTATTGATCTTAGCCCATAATGCAAGGTTCGTATTTTTTTACATATCAACTCGTATATGTAAGTTGAAGTTGCAACTTGTAGTGAGTTAAAAACTAAATGATGATGATGAATGTGGTACATACCCCTGGCTGACCAGTGATATATACCACTGGCTGACCAGTGATATATACCACTGGCTGACCAGTGGTATGTACCCCTGACTGACCAGTGGTATATACCACTGGCTGACCAGTGATATATACCTCTGACTGACCAGTGGTATATACCACTGGCTGACCAGTGGTATATACCACTGGCTGACCAGTGGTATGTACCCCTGACTGACCAGTGGTATATACCACTGGCTGACCAGTGATATATACCTCTGGCTGACCAGTGGTATATACCTCTGGCTGACCAGTGGTATATACCTCTGGCTGACCAGTGGTATATACCTCTGGCTGACCAGTGGTATATTCGAGATGACGGGTAAGCAAAATATCCCTCGAGTCTCCTTAGATTCGTACATATATACCATATATTATTAAAGATATAAAATACCTACAAACTAGTGAACGAGACGCATGTACAGTACTTTACGTTGCAACGTTTCGCACGTGTGGAAGGTTGTTCCTGAGTGACTGGCTACCTTCATCCAAGGCTAAATAACTGAATAACTCTCCATTCTTAGGGATTGAACACCTCTCAAGACTGAGAGACTGAACACCACAAAATTACTTCTCCAGATCCTCTACATTCTCCAGTGTTAATCCACCTGTATATGCGACTGAAGAAGCCTGCTGCGCAGGAGAATAGTTTCACCACTAGAGATACACAGGTGTTGCACATGTGTCTTATTCATCAGTAAAGTCACCTAGGTGTTGCACAAAGGTTCAAAAGTGGATTTGTCATCACACTGACTTCCAGTGGTCGTATTTACTCTCCAAAAATGCAATCACATAATTATAATCTAACCTAAATGACGTTTGTGGAGAAGTAAGAAAAATTATGCAAATAACTCAGGTTTTGTGATGAGTAACTCATGATGAATGATGGGAATTATCGTTCAGAAATATCAGAAATATTGTCTGCCGACCTGTGTATCGTTATAATAAATTTTTAAAAAATTATTTTCGTTTTTTTTTATAATCAAATTATTGTCTCAAACAATTCACTTAGATAATTAATTATACGACGTGTCGGTCCCGTCTTGATAACGGACAAGGAGTGGTCGAAACGTCATCTAAAGCTTTTCCTACAGAAACGAATTCAAGTTGGAACAATTTAGATTTAACTTGACTCACGAAATCGTAATGACACGATTGCAAACAAACCATACCACGGGTGGGGATAGAACCCACGACGGTCTGGAGTTTTGAGACTCTCTGACCGCGGGTTCTATCCCCGCCCGTGGTATGGTTAATTTAGATTTAGAGAGGATGTAGAAAATTATTGGCTTGGCGACAGAGTTGTAAATGAGTGAAACAAACTGCCAGGTGGCGCCACTGAAGCTTTATAAATAGGTTAGACAAGTACACGTGCAGGTGTGTAAGTCACATGTGCAACAGGTGGGAGTCTTTACCTATTACATATGTGTCTTGCTTATCTTCTCACCGGTAATGTATATGATTATCATAATTCTGAGTGGCTGAGTTGGACCTGCCTAGCATGGGCCAGCAGGCCTGCAGCACCTCTTCCTTTCTTAATGTTCTCACGTTAGATACAGGCTGCAGGGAGATGTATAGGGCCTGCCCAGCCCCTGTCTCCACCCTGCCTACGCCTTGCCCACCTCCTTGCCCGTGGCCTGCCCACGCTCTCGCCTACCCTGTCTGCACATAAAGCAGGGAGCAGTTTGAAGCGACGAAACAGGTGCCCGGACACAAGACACAGGTCAGCCCCACCTAAGCTTTCTCAAGCACCTCAACACCAGAAAGTTGTCTCCAACGACATATTCATGACGTACCTGGACTGTACCTGGAGAGGGTTTCGGGGGGTCGACGCCTCCGCGTCTCGGTCTGAGACCAGGCCTCGTGGTGGATCAAGGTCTGATCAACTAGGCTATTACTGCTGGCCGCACGCAAACTGACGTACGAATCACAGCCCGGTTGGTCAGGTACTGACTTTAGGTGCCTGTCCAGTGCCTTCTTGAAGACAGCCAGGGGTCTATTGGTAATCCCCCTTATGTATGCTGGGAGGCAGTTACACAGTCTTGGGCGCTGGACACTTACTGTGTTGTCTCTCAGTGTATTCGTGGCTCCCCCGCTTTTCACTGGGGGAATGTTGCATCTCCTGCCGAGTGTTTTGCTTAATTAGGGAGTGATTTTCGTGTGCAAGTTTGGTACTAATCCTTCTAGGATTTTCCAAGTGTATATTATCATGTATCTCTCCCGCCTGCGTTCCAGGGAATACAAATCAAGGACCTTCAACCGTTCCCAGTAATTTAGGTGCCTTATCGTACTTATGTGTGCCGTGAAAGTGCTTTGTACACTCTCCAGGTCAGCAATTTCGCCAGCCTTGAAGGTGGCAGTTAGTTAGAGAACAAGCGATTTGAAGAGAATCATCATGGGCGTGGCGTCCCTAGTTTCGAAGGTTCTCATTATCCATCCTATCATTTTTCTAGCAGATGCGCTAGATACATTGTTGTGGTCTTTGAAGGCGAGATCCTCTGACATTATCACTCCCAGGTTCTTCACATTACTTTCTCGCTCTATTGTATGGTTAGACTTTGTTGTATACCCTGATACAGTTTTAATTTCCTCAAGTTTCCCATATTTCTCCTCGTTGAACTTCATATTGTTTTGAGTGACCCATTTGAAGATTTGGTTGATGTCCGCTTGGAGTCTTGCAGTGTCTTCGATGGAGGACACTGTCATGGCAGTCCGGGTGTCATCCACAAAGGAAGACACGGAGCTATGGCTTACATCTCTGTCTATGAGAGATATGAGGATGAGGAATAGAATGGGAGCGAGTACTGTGCCTTGTGGAACAGAGATTTTTACTGTAGCTGCCTCGGACTTTACTCTGTTTACTATTACTCTTTGTGTTCTATTTGTCAGGAAGTTACAGATCCATCTACCAACTTTTCTTGTTCCTTTATCAAGTATTTTGTGCGCTATTACACAATGGTCACACTTGTCGAAGGCTTTTGCAAAGTCTGTGTATACTACATCTGCATTCTGTTTATCCTCTATCGCATCCAGGACCTTGTCATAGTGGTCCAGTAGCTGGGACAGGCAGGAGCGACCTACTCTAAATCCGTGTTGCCCTGGGTTGTGTAACTGATGAGTATCTAGGTGTAATAAAGTTGGTAGAATTACCGACAATATGTAAAGTAAAAGGACACAAGTGCAACTAATGTGACATTTTATTGTGGCAACGTTTCGCTCTCCAGGAGCTTTATCAAGCCATTACAAACAATACATGGACACAGAGGGTATATAAAGGCTCAGAGTGAGGTGGACCCTCTGTGTCCATGTATTCGAAACAGCGATCAGTGCCTCGAATCAGCACTGATCGCTGTTTCGAATACAATTAAACAAAACAACGGCAGCTTCACCATCTCTGAAGTCTTAGCAAGAATCCTCCTGAAAACAGTAAACCCTGCCATCACATAGTCTCTCCTGTTATACTACACAAAGCACAGAGAGTGAACACTGAAACAAGCTGCCTCATTCCAGTTTATATTTGTCCAACCTATTTTCATGTTACCCAAGTAATAGCTTTTATATCCTTTTACTCATGTACGAATTAATTGCTCTACCATATTGTATTACTACTACTACTTTTGTCACTACTACTACTACTACTACTACTACTACTACTACTACTACTACTACTACTACTACTACTACTACTAC
Organism: Cherax quadricarinatus; assembly: GCF_038502225.1. NCBI lineage: Eukaryota > Metazoa > Arthropoda > Malacostraca > Decapoda > Parastacidae > Cherax > Cherax quadricarinatus. The sequence goes on along the minus strand of NC_091340.1, from coordinate 5,059,800 downwards.
CACTAGTGAACATCTAAATGGTACCTCACTAGTACTGCACCTCACTCTGAGCCTTTATATACCCTCTGTGTCCATGTATTGTTTGTAATGGCTTGATAAAGCTCCTGGAGAGCGAAACGTTGCCACAATAAAATGTCACATTAGTTGCACTTGTGTCCTTTTAGTATCTAGGTGGTTGGCGATTTTGCTTCTTAGAACCTTTTCAAAGATTTATATATGGGATGTAAATGAATGGTTCAGAGAACCAACAAGTTAACAAATTAGACACACGTGCATCACTTGGGTATTTTTAATGAGGAAACGTTTTGCCACGCAGTGGCTTCATCAGTCCAGAAGGAATTTGAGGTAATCAGTCCCTCATCCTTGAGTCGATGTAATCAGTCCATCAATCTTGAAAAGAATACAGCATAAGTGCAAAGAAGTGGCTTATATACTGTAGGTAGGTGAGGTACAGTAGCCGTAGTTAGTATCACACTTGACAAATGTGGAAATAGGTCATGCCTAAAGGTTAGGCAAGTGAAGAATTCCCTGTATTAGCTTGTTACATTTAGGACATGGTTGACTTATTCCCACTGTATGTTTTTTTGTTACTGAAGTTGAATTTTGTGAAGACACCCTCGTGACTGATCACGTTTTGCTGGTCAGGAGCCCCGTGCATACAAATCTGTACATCTATTAAACCATACCCCCGGCCGGGATTGAACCCGCGGTCATAGAGTCTCAAAACTCCAGCCCGTCGCTAACTTTCCTATGGTGTAGAAATATACCTAGTTGGATGAATCTTATTGTGGCTAGCTGGTCTAGTGGCTAACGCGACGGGCTGGAGTTTTGAGACTCTATGACCGCGGGTTCAATCCCGGCCGGGGGTATGGTTTATTTGCAATCGTGTCATTACGATTTCTTAAGTCCTGTACATCTATTATGTTGTGATCTGATACGGTATCAGAGCGTCGTTGTTAGTGAAGATGAGGTCCAGTGTATTTTTTAGTCTCGTAGGCTCTAATATTTGCTGGTTTAAGATCAGTTTGATGCAGAAATTTAATAGCTCGTGTTAGTGATTTTCATCTGAGCTGCCTCCTGGGGTGATCTCTGCTAAAATATTATTTGCTACACTCCTCCATTTTAGTTGTCTCAAGTTGAAATCTCCCAGTAGCAAGATGCTTGGGGCAGGAGTTGGGACAGTTTCCAGACAGTAGTCATTTTCAAAAGTTGTTCCTGGAATTGCTGGGAAGTTGCATCTGGAGGCTTGTATACAACCACAATGACAAGTGTTTTGGTTTTCAGTCTTTACCTCCAAAACTTCAACTACATCATTTGAGGTGTTTAGTAGTTCTGAGCAAATGAGCGACTCTGTGACGTACAGGCCAACCCTCCCCCCTCCTTGTTTCCTGTTTAGTCTGTCGCATCTCACTAGGTTATAACCTGTGATCCATATTTCGTTGTCAAAATGAGGGTCTCTGTGAATGCTGCAAACACTGCATGTGACTCCGTGAGCAGTCCCTTGATGTAAGGAATTTTGTTGTTTGTTGACGGCTTTAGACCCTTTATATTTGCAAAGACAAATGTCGTTATATTAATGGAATTTAGAGGTTTTTTGTTTTTTTTGCTGGCTCTAATATCTGTTGTTCTGGAGTAGAGGCCAGTGACTGACTTTGCTCCAGAAGTGTTTTCAGCTGGTGTAAGATTTTTGTAATTTCTTGCCAATTTCGTACTGGAACACCCGTTACGATATCTTATCCAATGGAGGGGAGATGTAGCTCCATTCCCTTTAATCAAGAGCCCTAACTCGACGTCAAGGTATCTGCCTTGAGTGGACATTAACTCTGAGGACAGATTTGTACGTAGTGTAGAGACACGTTGACAATTCTGAAGGTCTCCACCACTTGTAGGCTCCTGGTTGTTTGTTTGTGTAAATGTTTATTAGTGTTAGTATTTGTTAATGTCAACGTTTATTAGTGTTAGTGTTTGTTAATGTCAATGTTTATTAGTTTTAGTGTAAATGTTTTTCAGAACGAGGGGAATGTTATTCTTAAATACTTTTAAGTGAGGGAAATAAGTTGTTATTATAACGTGTTTTGTATACTAAAATAGTGCTATGTTAATGTGACTGAACGAGATGTATATAATGACTGTAAGACAAGATTTATATGACTGTAAGACTAAATTTATATAATAATGACTGTAAGACATACTGAACATATACTCACCACAAGAACAACACATCAGTCTCCCAGTTACAGCATTTGTTGCAGTCATCCTACCTGGGCCAGTCTGTCTACATTCATTATTTAGGTTACGTCAGGTTAATGTCAACTAACGCATATTTAACCAGCTTTGACATAAACTCCAGTAAATACTATATACATATAAGGGAAGCGACGTGTCGACTGTGGTAATCATAAATGGAAAAACAGGAATACCTACAAAGCATCACAACCCCGAGGAAATTTTGGGGGCACATTTGTCAACACGTGTACACTCAACACCTGTACTCTACACTCTACCTTGCACCTGTTGTAGCTACACATGTGCTCGCTTAAGTTAGAACACCATTTACACAATACACAATAACAATTTCTCACAGTCGTTACACTCGTGTTGGGTGTGGTTTTTTGGGTCATCGATTTAATTAATACTGATGTTCACAGGGCCAAAATTAATTCCATGCGGGTAGTACGTAGCGCCTGGAAGTAACGGAAGACAGTCAGGAGAGTTCTCATGAGTATACCTGGAGTATACCTGGAGAGGGTGTCGGGGGTCAACGCCCCCGCTGCCCGGTCTTTGTCCAGGCTTCTTGAGGGGAATTTAATTAACATCCTTGACCACATCTAATATAAATCTGTTTTTACTGCCGTACTTTAGTTATCCTTACGTTGGTAAGTAAAGGTGAGGAGAGCGCGGTGGTACACACACGATGCTGTGTAAGGCTTACGTATCTCAGCAAACGTTTATTTCAGATGTTTCGCTCAAGAGTTTCAATTCTACATAATTGTAAAGTATTGTAGATTGTGCGAAATGTCCTCTACTGTAAAATAAAGAATTCCTTCTTATATCCTTCATACCAACAGGTAGGATTGTTACTCTCAGTCACCACACTGACACTGGTGACGGCGGAGTGACAGGAACCTTGGCACTCTGTTTCTCGCTAACAATAGTTTACATATTGTTATTCTTTTGTTATTGTTCTATGCTTGACCCACAGCTACAGGAAAGCCGCAGTTCATGTTGCTGTAGATGATGACAGGATGAGCCAAGAGTCTTACTAATAGAAGTGATAAGAGGTATGTGTGCGTGTGTGAGAGAGAGGGAAGGTGTACACCGTGTTACACGCGCGGCACTCACCACTAGACTGACTGACTGGTGACCCCGTGTTGAAGGTGGTCGTAGTGATGGTGGTGATGGTGGTGGTGGTGGTGGTGGTGGTGATATTCCTGATGCCACCACCATTACCAAAGCACCACCACTACCACTAATCCACCACCACCAGAACTTGCATCACCCTGAACAGGATATGTGGCTTTAACCCGACGAAAGATGGTACGAAGACGTGTAATAAGGAACCTTTTAATCAGAACGACGTTTCGCTCACTTCGGGGGGGACCTAATCATCGTGAAAATAAAAGATCTCTTTATAACACACCAACTTCAAAAATTTCAAGATTTTCCCACCTGCCATAAATTATATTTCTTCAAACTCAAGTCATGTCTACATTTCAGGGAAGCGTAGTTCATTATTGCATGTAAATACGTCGCCATTAGTCACCCTACACTCACCTGTTTCTCATTAATCAACAAAATACGGAAATCTTCGCCCAGGATGTACCAAAAACACTCGTCAACGTAACTGGTAATAAAATTATATTTATTGAAAATTGGACGTCAATGCAGTATCCTTTACAGACAACATTTCGCCCACAGAGTGAGATTTATCAAGTCACAAGTATATCTATATTTGTGACTTGATATAGCCCACTGTGTGAGCGAAACGTTGTCAGTAAACAAGCATACAGCGGATGATTAAAAAATAAAAACACACAACCGTACACGAATAAACAAAACACACACTACACATCATCGTCACCTGACCTCCAGGATCCTGACCTGACCTCACCCGACCTGACTAATGGCGCTCTCAGTCCAACAGAGCTAAGAAAAACCGGATTTAAAATGCGCAGAGGTCAGATGAATTAGGATATACCAGGTCAGGGGTTGGTATATATATATATATATATATATATATATATATATATATGTCGTGTCGAATATGTAAAACTGGTCAATTAGCAAGAACTCATTTAAAATTAAGTCCTTTCGAAAATTTTCTCTTATACGTTTAAAGATATAGTTTTTTCATTAATGTTAATGTAAAAAAAATTAATTTTGCACTAAAAGAATCTTAGAAAACTTACCTAACCTTATTATAACCAAAGCAATTTATTTTAGCCTAACCCAACTAAATATAATTTAGATTTGTTTACAATAATTTAATACTAAACAAACACAGTGAAATATATTTTTTTCGTTACATTCAGAATGATTTTAGTGAAATTATTGCATACACAAATTTTCACTTGACCTATATGGCAAGATGAGCGTTGCTATTTAAGCCAAGATCGCAAGTTCTGCCCTATTCGGCACGACATACATATATGTATGTATGTATATATATATATATATATATATATATATATATATATATATATATATATATATATATATATATATATATATATATATATATATATATATATATATATATATATATATATATATATATATATATATGCCAACGCTAGAGTAATGAAAGTTTAGAGGAGATATAGTCGTAACATCAACGATATTTATAATCATCAATCCCAACCTCACTTCTCCTTTCTGTACAAATGAACAGCAAACAGAAAACCTGGGAAACATAAAGCTAAGCATAGGAAATAATAAGGAATTCAGAGTATGGAATGGTGAACTGAAAGGACGGATAACCTAGACAAATTTGGATATTGTCGCTATTAGAGAGGTAAAAACTATCTGAAATGATAACATGTGCTATATTCCATGCAAGATATCAAGTGTTGAGGAAAGAAAACAGGGAAGGGAGGAGTTACACTGTTAAGTAAAAACCAGTGAAGCTTTGAAACGATGGCAAGGATAAGATAAAGGAGGTGGTAATGGAAAACTCTGTGTTAGCATATTTAGGAAGCCATACCACGGGTGGAGATTGAACTCATGGCAAGTGTGTCAATACTATTTCGTGAGTCATTTCTAGGACACAACGAGAGAGAGAGAGAAAGAAAGATAGATAGGAGAGAGAGAGAGAGAGAGAGAGAGAGAGAGAGAGAGAGAGAGAGAGAGAGAGAGAGATAAGTGGACTGAACATTCTTGACGGCAAGAAGGCAATTGGTACTTTACCTCACAAGAGATTAGGACAAAAAGTTGACGAGCAGGAAGGAAATAACAGCAAATGCACCACAACAGCTTGGTCAATGGTCACATTTTCGAACGAATTATATAGTCAGCTCTCCTATAAGGTAATTCTATATGCTGCATTTTTTGCAAATGCACTCATAAAAGGTGCAACCAAAATTTAATAGCAAAAACTATGAAGGCCTTTCTCGCCTGCTAATTATTTTCCTATGGCCTTTTACAATGGCATTTACAAAAAAAAATCTTACTATGTAAACTAGTCTTATAAGATAATTTAGTTTACTGAATAGACGACTGGTAGTAGTAGTCACAGTTATCTATAACCACCTGTAATAACTGGTGATAATTGTAATTTTTTTTTTAAGAATTATTAAGTGGGTAGTCTTAGCTGTAAAAAACGAAAGCAAAACAAAACTGATCCTTGAACGCTGCAGCAGGGAGAAAGTTTGTGGAGATCCTCAGTGAGATAACTCCTCACGGAGGAGAAAATTGCAGCCAGGAAGGCTTGTGGACAAGGAGAGGACTGCAGTCAGGGAGAGTCTGGTAGACAAGACTCTCACTTAGAAGAAGAGGACTGAAGCCAGGGAGAATCTAGTAAATATGACCCCCCTCACTGAGAAGGAGAGGACTAAAAACAGGAAGAGTCTGGTAGACAAGATCCTCACTGAGGAGGAGACTGCTGCCAGGGAGAATCTGGTAGACAAGACCCAGGGACTCTGGTAGACCAGACCCCCTTCCTGAAAAGGAGGATGAAACTGAACGCTAATAGTCCAGTAGACAGAAGGATGAAACAGCAGTCAGGTATACAAGAGCATCACGGAAGAGGAAGAACATAGAAAAACCAAGCTAATGTAAACCGTGCCACAGAACGACACTGTAAAACGTATTAATGGTAACACAAGGAAGTGTACTCAAGATAACCAGTTCGAAATCGTTTAATATTCTGCCATAACGTGTTAGATACTGAGGAAGCAGCATATAAAGTGCCTCTTAAAGCGAATAACTATTGTATCCACACACATGAGTAGTAATTAGGGTGAAAGTCAGAAACTGAACAAAACTAGAGAGAGAGTAGGTTAGGTTAGGTAAGATTCGTCAGGGAACAAGAAAGTTGTTTCCTGACGCGGGTCTCAGTCTGCCCGAAATGCACCGCATGCTAGTGCCTTTCTTTATTATATGTAAACTGCATTACCTGTATACTGCAGAAAAGAAATAATAATAATAATAATAATAATAATAATATTATTATTAATTAGTAGTAGTAGTAGTAGTAGTAGTAGTAGTAATAGTAGTAGTAGTATTATGGTGACCCGCCACTGGAGCTTTTGGTCAGATGAAAAAGGCTTAGCATACACAACATGCCATTACAACTTTAAGAAAGTCTTCTCCGAAGATGAATAAGACACATGCAGCATCTTGGTGCCTTTATAAACATCTTGCCTCCAGGATTTATCAATACATAGAGTGATAATGACAATCTTGCAGGCGAAACGCATTTCATGCAAAGGTATACTTCGATGTTGCACATGTATCTTATACATTAACTTGTCCACACTGCATACTGTATTCTATAGTAATAAACCCTCTTACAAATACAGTAAGAGAATTACTTTTACAAGTACAATAAGAGAATTACCTTTACAAGTACAGTATGAGAATTACTTTTACAAGTACAATAAGAGAATTACCTTTACAAGTACAGTATGAGAATTACTTTTACAAGTACAATAAGAGAATTACCTTTACAAGTACAGTATGAGAATTACTTTTACAAGTACAATAAGAGAATTACCTTTACAAGTACAGTATGAGAATTACTTTTACAAGTACAATAAGAGAATTACCTTTACAAGTACAGTATGAGAATTACTTTTACAAGTACAATAAGAGAATTACCTCCTTTCGAATTGTCCACTCAACATAATATGAAGTTCAATGAGGAGAAATTTCAACTACTCAGATATGGGAAATTTGAAGAAATTAAAAATGTGTCCGGGTATACCACAAATTCTAACAATACAATAGAGCGGAAAAGTAATGTGAAGGACCTGGGAGTAATAATGTCAGAGGATCTCACCTTCAAAGACCACAACAATGTATCTACCTCATCCGCTAGGAAAATGATAGGATGGATAATGAGGACCTTCAAAACTAGGGATGCCAAGCCCATGATGATTCTCTTCAAATCGCTTGTGTTCTCTAGGCTGGAATACTGCTGTACGCTAACGGCCACCTTCAAGGCTGGCGACATTGCAAACCTGGAGAGTATACAAAGAACTTTCACGGCACACATAAGTGCGATAAGGCACCTAAACTACTGGGAACGGTTGAAGGTCCTTGATCTGCATTCCCTCGAACGCAGGCGAGAGAGATACATGATAATATACACTTGGAAGGTCCTGAAGGGATTGGTACCAAACTTGCACACGAAAATCACTCCCTATGAAAGCAAAAGACTCGGCAGGAGATGCAATATTCCCCCGATGAAAAGTAGGGGCGCCACTGAGAGACAACACAGTAAGTGTCCGGGGCCCAAGATTGTTCAATTGCCTCCCAGCATACATAAGGGGGATTACCAATAGACCCCTGGTTGACTTCAAGAAGGCATTGGACAGACACCTAAAGTCAGTACCTGACCAACCGGGCTGTGGTTCGTACGTCAGCTTGCGTGCGGCCAGCAGTAACAGCCTGGTTGATCAGACCCTGAGCCACCATTAGACCTGGTCTCAGACCGGGCCGCGGGGGCGTTGACCCCCGAAATCCTCTCCAGGTAAACTCCAGGTAAGTACAATAAGATAATTAATTTTACAAATACAATAAGAGAATTACTTTTAAAAGTACACTTAGAGATTTGCTTTTCGAAATGTAACTCAAGTTCTCAGCGTAAACAATTAGAATGTTCTTTATGGAGAACAATAAGAGAGTTCCTTATTTAAGAACAATAAGAGAGTTCCTTATTTAAGAACAATAAGAGAGTTCCTTATGTAGAACAATAAGAGAGTTCCTTATTTAAGAACAATAAGAGAGTTCCTTATTTAAGAACAATAAGAGAGTTCCTTATGTAGAACAATAAGAGAGTTCCTTATTTAAGAACAATAAGAGAGTTCCTTATGTAGAACAATAAGAGAGTTCCTTATTTAAGAACAATAAGAGAGTTCCTTATTTAAGAACAATAAGAGAGTTCCTTATTTAAGAACAATAAGAGAGTTCCTTATTTAAGAACAATAAGAGAGTTCCTTATTTAAGAACAATAAGAGAGTTCCTTATTTAAGAACAATAAGAGAGTTCCTTATTTAAGAACAATAAGAGAGTTCCTTATTTAAGAACAATAAGAGAGTTCCTTATTTAAGAACAATAAGAGAGTTCCTTATTTAAGAACAATAAGAGAGTTCCTTATTTAAGAACAATAAGAGAGTTCCTTATTTAAGAACAGTAAGAGAGTTCCTTATTTAAGAACAATAAGAGAGTTCCTTATTTAAGAACAATAAGAGAGTTCCTTATGTAGAACAATAAGAGAGTTCCTTATTTAAGAACAATAAGAGAGTTCCTTATTTAAGAACAATAAGAGAGTTCCTTATTTAAGAACAATAAGAGAGTTCCTTATTTAAGAACAATAAGAGAGTTCCTTATTTAAGAACAATAAGAGAGTTCCTTATTTAAGAACAATAAGAGAGTTCCTTATTTAAGAACAATAAGAGTTCCTTATTTAAGAACAGTAAGAGAGTTCCTTATTTAAGAACAATAAGAGAGTTCCTTATTTAAGAACAATAAGAGAGTTCCTTATTTAAGAACAATAAGAGAGTTCCTTATTTAAGAACAATAAGAGAGTTCCTTATGTAGAACAATAAGAGAGTTCCTTATTTAAGAACAATAAGAGAGTTCCTTATGTAGAACAATAAGAGAGTTCCTTATTTAAGAACAATAAGAGAGTTCCTTATGTAGAACAATAACATAATGAAGTGAAAGAAAAAAATAATGAATAACATTTCTCCGAGATGAAATAACACCAACTGATTCATTCCAGAACAAGAACATAGAGCAAGGAAGAACAAGAACACAGTGTGTATGATACATACGCAATACATTAAGGAATGTATGTAAACTTAATAATAAGAAAGCATAGAAAAAATGTAGAAGAGGGAGGATGGTAATTAACTACGAGAAAGAAAACAGTTTCAGAAATTTGCTTTTATTGGGGAATCAAGAAGGTTTGTGTGTACTCCCCTAATTGTACTCACCTAATTGTGGTTGCAGGGGTCGAGACTCAGCTCCTGGACCCGCCTCTTCACTGATCACTACTAGGTCCTCTCTCTCTCTGCTTCCTGAGATTTGTCATACCTCCTCTTAAAGCTATGTATGGTTCCTGCCTCCACTACATCACTTGCTAGACTATTCCACTTCCTGACGACTCTATGACTGAAGAAATACTTCCTAACATCCCTGTGACTCGTCTGAGTCTTCAGCTTCCAATTGTGACCCCTTGTTTCTGTGTCCCCTATCTGGAACAACCTGTCTCTGTTCACCTTATCTATTCCACGCAGTATTTTGTATGTCGTTATCATGTTTCCCCTGACCCTCTTGTCCTCCAGTGTCGTCAGTCCGATTTCCCTCAACCTTTCTTCGTAGGACATACCCCTGAGCTCCGGCACTAGCCTTGGTGTGTGTGTGTGTGTGTGTGTGTGTGTGTGTGTGTGTGTGTGTGTGTGTGTACTCACCTAGTTGTACTCACCTAGTTGAGGTTGCAGGGGTCGAGTCCAAGCTCCTGGCCCCGCCTCTTCACTGGTCGCTACTAGGTCACTCTCCCTGAACCATGAGCTTTATCGTACCTCTGCTTAAAGCTATGTATGGATCCTGCCTCCACTACATCGCTTCCCAAACTATTCCACTTCCTGACTACTCTGTGGCTGAAGAAATACTTCCTAACATCCCTTTGATTCATCTGTGTCTTCAGCTTCCAACTGTGTCCCCGTGTTGCTGTGTCCAGTCTCTGGAACATCCTGTCTTTGTCCACCTTGTCAATTCCTCTCAGTATTTTGTAAGTCGTTATCATGTCCCCCCTATCTCTCCTGTCCTCCAGTGTCGTCAGGTTGATTTCCCTTAACCTCTCCTCATAGGACATACCTCTTAACTCTGGGACTAGTCTTGTTGCAAACCTTTGCACTTTCTCTAGTTTCTTTACATGCTTGGCTAGGTGTGGGTTCCAAACTGGTGCCGCATACTCCAATATGGGCCTAACGTACACGGTCTACAGGGTCCTGAACGATTCCTTATTAAGATGTCGGAATGCTGTTCTGAGGTTTGCCAGGCGCCCATATGCTGCGGCAGTTATTTGGTTGATGTGCACTTCAGGAGATGTGCCTGGTGTTATACTCACCCCAAGATCTTTTTCCTTGAGTGATGTTTGTAGTCTCTGGCCCCCTAGACTGTACTCCGTCTGCGGTCTTCTTTGCCCTTCCCCAATCTTCATGACTTTGCACTTGGTGGGATTGAACTCCAGGAGCCAATTGCTGGACCAGGTCTGCAGCCTGTCCAGATCCCTTTGTAGTTCTGCCTGGTCTTCGATCGAGTGAATTCTTCTCATCAACTTCACGTCATCTGCAAACAGGGACACCTCAGAGTCTATTCCTTCCGTCATGTCGTTCACAAATACCAGAAACAGCGCTGGTCCTAGGACTGACCCCTGTGGGACCCCGCTGGTCACAGGTGCCCACTCTGACACCTCGCCACGTACCATGACTCGCTGCTGTCTTCCTGACAAGTATTCCCTGATCCATTGTAGTGCCTTCCCTGTTATCCCTGCTTGGTCCTCCAGTTTTTGCACCAATCTCTTGTGTGGAACTGTGTCAAACGCCTTTTTGCAGTCCAAGAAAATGCAATCCACCCACCCCTCTCTCTCTTGTCTTACTGCTGTCACCATGTCATAGAACTCCAGTAGGTTTGTGACACAGGATTTCCCGTCCCTGAAACCATGTTGGCTGCTGTTGATGAGATCGTTCCTTTCTAGGTGTTCCACCACTCTTCTCCTGATAATCTTCTCCATGATTTTGCATACTATACATGTCAGTGACACTGGTCTGTAGTTTAATGCTTCATGTCTGTCTCCTTTTTTAAAGATTGGGACTACATTTGCTGTCTTCCATGCCTCAGGCAATCTCCCTGTTTCGATAGATGTATTGAATATTGTTGTTAGGGGTACACATAGCGCCTCTGCTCCCTCTCTCAATACCCATGGGGAGATGTTATCTGGCCCCATTGCCTTTGAGGTATCTAGCTCACTCAGAAGCCTCTTCACTTCTTCCTCGGTTGTGTGCACTGTGTCCAGCACATGGTGGTGTGCCCCACCTCTCCGTCTTTCTGGAGCCCCTTCTGTCTCCTCTGTGAACACTTCTTTGAATCTCTTGTTGAGTTCCTCACATACTTCATGGTCATTTCTTGTTGTCTCTCCTCCTTCCTTCCTTAGCCTGATTACCTGGTCCTTGACTGTTGTTTTCCTCCTGATGTGGCTGTACAACAGTTTCGGGACAGATTTGGCTTTTACTGCTATGTCGTTTTCATATTGTCTTTGGGCCTCCCTTCTTATCTGTGCATATTTGTTTCTGACTCTACGACTGCTCTCCTTATTCTCCTGGGTCCTTTGCCTTCTATATTTCTTCCATTCCCTAGCACACTTGGTTTTTGCCTCCCTGCACCTTTGTTTAAACCATGGGCTCATCCTGGCTTTTTCATTATTCCTGTTACCCTTGGGTACAAACCTCTCCTCAGCCTCCTTGCATTTTGTTGCTACATATTCCATCATCTCATTAACTGGCTTCCCTGCCAGTTCTCTGTCCCACTGAACCCCGTTCAGGAAGTTCCTCATTCCTGTGTAGTCCCCTTTCTTGTAGTTTGGCTTCATTCATCCTGGCCTTCCTGCTTCTCCCTCCACTTGTAGCTCTACTGTGTATTCGAAGCTTAAAACCACATGGTCACTGGCCCCAAGGGGTCTTTCATATGTGATGTCCTCATTATCTGCACTACTCAAGGTGAATACTAGGTCCAGCCTTGCTGGTTCATCCTCTCCTCTCTCTCTTGTAGTGTCCCTTACGTGTTGGCACATGAAGTTTTCCAGTACCACCTCCATCATCTTAGCCCTCCATGTATCTTGGCCCCCATGTGGGTTCAAGTTCTCCCAATCGATCTCCTTGTGGTTAAAGTCACCCATGATCAGGAGCTTTGCCCTGCATGCATGAGCTCTTCTGGCCACTCTAGCCAGTGTGTCAACCATCGCTCTATTGCTCTCGTCGTACTCTTGCCTTGGCCTCCTGCTGTTCTGTGGTGGGTTATACATCACTGCTATTACCACCTTGGGACCTCCAGAGTGAAGCGTTCCCGCTATGTAATCACTTTCTTCTCCGCTGTCTCCTCTCTCCAGCTCATCAAAATTCCAGCAATTTTTGATCAGCAATGCCACTCCTCCACCCCCTCTGTTCCCTCTGTCTTTCCTCAGGATTTGGTATCCCGTTGGAAAGATGGCATCTGTTATCATACCTGTAAGCATGGTTTCTGTGGGAGCTATGATGTTCGGTGATGCTTCTTTGACTCTTTCATGCCACTCCTCCCACTTATTTGTTATTCCATCAGCGTTTGTGTACCATACCTTCAGTTTCCTTTCCAACACTGTGGTTTGGGGGGCCTGTGAGGGTGGGAGACCTGGTGGCATACTGTGGGATTCTATAGCTCGGTGTTGGGTGGAGGCTGTGGGTATGGATTGTAGTGTGTGTTGGGATGGTGTGATAGGTTGTATGGTTCTGAGAATAGTTGTGTGTGTGCTTGCCCTTGCTGTTCTGTTCTGCTCTGACTGACCTCTGCTGGTTCCATCCTTGTCTCTTTTCCTAGCTCCTTTCGCTTTTTTGTCCTCTCCCTCAGCTGCTGTCGTTCTGATTTTGTTCTGTCTCTGTCTAGGAACACCCTCTTGTACTCTTCCGAGTATTTCAATTGTGGCTTCTCTTGGAGGATCCTGTTCCGCACTGTTTCCGTCCTGAGAATCAGCTTGATTGGTCGGTTTCTCCCCTTCGAGTACCCCCCTATTCTCTGAAAATTTACAATCTCGTCCATCTCTTCACCTATTTCCGTGATGATTTTCTCAATCTCCTTTCTTTCTTCCTGCTGCCTTTCAGTGTGTGTCCTTTCCTCTCTCTCCTGAAGCCCATGTGTGTGTGTGTGTGTACTCACCTAATTGTGTGTGTGTGTGTGTGTGTGTGTGTGTGTGTGTGTGTGTGTGTGCACACGGGAGGTACAATGGTGGGTAGTTTGTATTCGTGAAGGATGTCGGTAATTGCTGGACAGTAGTGGCAGACACTACTTACTCTACCCCGGCCCCTCCATCCCTCTCCCTCCATCCCTAGCCCTCCATCCCTACCCCTCCATCCCTATCCATCCACTCCCATCCCTTTCCTTCCATCTCTAACCCTCCATCTTCATCCCTCCATCCCTATCCTTCCATCCCTATCCCTCCATCCCTATTCCTCCACCCCTATTCCTTCACCTTCCATTCCCATGATAGCACTACAGACATGCATAGTGCTACTTGCTTGCGTAGTATGCTACATGCATGTATACCATTTCAAAATACATAACACGTACATTGCCTTGACGTACGTGTGAGTGGTCCGTGGGATACTATTTATGTCCTTGGACAGGACAGGAATCCCCCAGCTTTGCTGGGTTATTCCCCCGACTTCTATTGGGTTATCACCCTGGATTTTACTGGATTATTCCCCTGGCTTTTACTGCAGTAAGGTACAGGAGCGTGGGGTACATTGTGGTACAGGAGGCTGGGATACATTGTGATAGAGGGAACTGGAGTACACCGAGGTAGAAGGAACTGGAGTACGCTGAGGTAGAGGGGACTGGAGTACACTGAGGTAGAGGGGACTGGAGTACACTGAGGTAGAGGGAACTGAAATACACTGAGGTAGAGGGAACTGGAGTACACTGAGGTAGAGTGGACTGGAGTGCAATGAGGTAGAGGGAACTGGAGTACACTGAGGTAAAGGGGACTGGAGTACACCGAGGTAGAAGGAACTGGAGTACACCGAGGTAGAAGGAACTGGAGTACGCTGAGGTAGAGGGGACTGGAGTACACTGAGGTAGAGGGGACTGGAGCACACTGAGGTAGAGGGAACTGGAGTACAATGAGGTAGAGGGGACTGGAGTACACCGAGGTAGAAGGAACTGGAGTACACCGAGGTAGAAGGAACTGGAGTACACCGAGGTAGAAGGAACTGGAGTACGTTGAGATAGAGGGGACTGGAGTACACTGAGGTAGAGGGGACTGGAGCACACTGAGGTAGAGGGAACTGGAGTGCAATGAGGTAGAGGGATCTGGAGTACACTGAGGTAGATGGGACTGGAGTACACCGAGGTAGAGGGGACTGGAGTACACTGAGGTAGAGGGGACTGGAGTACACCGAGGTAGAGGGGACTGGAGTACACTGAAGTAGAGGGGACTGGAGTACACTGAAGTAGAGGGGACTGGAGTACACCGAGGTAGAGGGGACTGGAGTACACTGAAGTAGAGGGGACTGGAGTACACCGAGGTAGAGGGGACTGGAGTACACTGAGACAGAGGGAACCGGAGTACACTGAAGTAGAGGGGACTGGAGTACACCGAGGTAGAGGAGACTGGAGTACACTGAAGTAGAGGGGACTGGAGTACATTGGGGTAGAGGGGACTGGAGTACTTCCGGGTAGAGAGGGCTGGGGTTACGGATCACGGGGAAGTACCTACCTCTCCTCTAGTAGCACAGAAACACTAACACGTCTGGTTATTACAAGAGTGGAGATGAGTCTTCTTCAGGGTGACCTTCTTGCTGTGGTGCTCCTGCTGATGCGTCGATTGTTACACCAAGATCGTCTCTCTACACTAAATGAGAATTTTGAATATAATGACCACTTGTGCAATTCATGAGATTGTAATAGTATCGTCCACAACTTTGATGACGAAGTATTATAAAAATGTTCTCGAAGCCACCGATATGTCGTTGTCTATATCACTGATATATATATATATCGCAAATACGATAGGTCACAGAATGGAGCTTTGTGGGAAGCCAAAGGAAATACTGTTCTGGTAAAATGAAGGTTCCAAAGTACTGTACTGCATCAGTAATTTAGGAAGTGCTGGCTAGAACAGACTTTCCAGGAAAGCAGCGACCCTTCTTTCTTATGGAAATCACTGACGGTAGAAGAGATGTTGGTGGGGAAAGGACACAAAATGTAAACATTGGTCATTCTTATTTTCCAACAACATTTTGGTATCACATACCATTTTTGTCGGAGATGTTAGATGTGATTCACAGTTTGGTAAGTGATATTTACATCTTTGTGGAGGCAGTAAATTTGTTTTGGTGTGACTATGATTGTGGAGAGAAAATCTGTGAACGTCGTCGAAAGGATCTTAAGATACTGATCCTATCCTAAAATTTTCACAGTGAGCGAATGTGGGCAGTGAAGAAGGTGCCCAGGAGAGATGAGTGGGGCAACTTCCAGACGTTCTTCAACAACCCTGAATCAACTAGTACAAATAATGCATTACTGCTATAGAAATCGTATCTGTGC
Source organism: Cherax quadricarinatus (assembly GCF_038502225.1). NCBI lineage: Eukaryota > Metazoa > Arthropoda > Malacostraca > Decapoda > Parastacidae > Cherax > Cherax quadricarinatus. Next base: position 5,043,780 of record NC_091340.1, on the reverse strand, counting down.
TCCACTTCCTTCAATCTAATCTGAATGTTTCCCATTCCCCTAGGTGTTGTATGGCCCCTAAGTGTTTAGCGTTCTCCCAAAAATGCAATACTACTACTACTACTACTACTAATAATAATAATAATAATAATAATAATAATAATAATAATAATAATAATAATAATAATAATAATAATAATAATGATAATGATAATTACTATTGTAGTCTGCTATAAACATGTAAATAGTTCATTACGACTAATTTGCTATCAAAACATTCTGGCCCGGTTCCTGGACCCATTTTGTGACTTCTGAATCAATAATCAACTTCCATGCATCACTGTACCAATCAAAAATAAAGATCACAGTTCTCGGAGTCAAGAAACTCCACACATTCTACAGATTACAGCCATTTTTTTTTAGTTACAAGATATGTATTAATTTTTAGTTACACGATATGTATTAATACTTCAAAGTGATCTAAGCAACATCCAACGCCAGAGTCAGTGACGGAGTCTATCTCTTGTTTCATTGTCATCTATGAACCTTAAACCACCATAATAAACATCCGTGGGGTTTTTTTTCGAGAGGTACTGAAGGTCTTTGTGCGTTCCATTTCCTATTAATACCTGTTGAAAAAGGTTGCTGTTGTTTGTTAAACTTACTTGAAATTCATGGACAATAACGGGACAAGAGATAGAATCCAATACTGTGTGTAAATACTTGTATTGAGTCATTAAGATTCCCTTCAGGAGAAATTTTCGCATTTCTTCCAACACAAAATATGCAATGCCTTTTTTCCTGTGACATTAAAAGGTCCAAGGACTGGGTCTCAACATCTGAGCCTCAACATTTAGGCCTCATACATAATTTTATTTTTTTATAATGGTTTTAAATACTAACTTATATAGAATTAATCCTAGGGTAACCCGGTAAAGTGAAGCTAGCTAATCACACAATAATCGGGCTGGTTGGGCATAGTATTTATTAAAACACTGATTAAAATATTGAATAAGGTGGGTCTGAGGACACCTCCTTGTGGGATTCTTAATTCAAAGTCTTTAGTTACACATTTGTGCTTCTGGAACAGAACAGAAGACTTTCTGTTGACCCCAGGTAACATTTGTTCCTGTAGGCAATCTATCCATTTACATCCATTCTAGCAAGTAATCTATCCATTTACATCCATTCTAGCAAGTAATCTATCCATTTACATCCATTCTAGCAAGTTCACTGAGGGTACATTGTAGTTTAGCAATATGAAATGAAGTTTCGAGGTTAGTACATGTAGTGTGGAAGTGTTATTGTGCAAGATGAGAAAGGTGTTATGCAATGATGCTCACTCGTTCCATGCATGAAAGCCACATTCCCAGGGGGACAGAAATTTACGGATTCTACGCAAGAGATGATTTAGAACTGTGATTTCAATTACTTTACCCGGGTATTTATAGTTATTGGGAAAAAAGTATTTTCCTGATTGGTTTTCGGAATGGTAATGAGGAGACTATCCGTTCATGATTCAAGGAGTTGCCAAGTTACATAGCTCGTGTATAGATCAAGTAGAAAAAATCCTGGCAGCTGAAAGAACACTCTGAGTAAATAACAAAGAGTCACAATACCGTGACTGGAACAATACACAAATAACCCGCACATAGGAGAGAGGAGCTTATGACGAGTAAGTTGTAACTGATACCTCCTTTCCAGGGTGAGCAAATCTGTCTTCAGTGAGTGCAACTTCGAGTTCAAATTCAGTGAAGGGAATATTACATTCATCAGTCTTTCTGAGCATAAAACGAAGCAGTCTCTTTTTGGTATCATGTTTGGCATTTAA
>NC_091340.1:4859470-5034470 GCF_038502225.1 Cherax quadricarinatus | reverse complement strand
CTACCATACCTCTTCTTGAAGCTCTGTCCTCCCATCTCTAATTTCTAGGTGTCCAGGTCATTCCACTTCCTGGCTACTCTGAGACTGATGAAATATTTCCTAATATCCCAATGAGTCATCCGTGTTTTTAACTTCCAGCTGTGTTCTCGTGTACTTGTTTCCCACCTCTCGAGCAGCCTGTCCCTCCTATAAATTTCTCTTAGTATTTTGTACATTGTTATCATGTCTTCACTGGTTCTTCTGTCTTCTAATGTCAGGTTTAACTCATCTAATCTCTCCCCCTTAATTTGCATCCCTTAGCACTGGGATTATTTTCGTTGCATATTTCTGCATTTTTTTCCAGTTTCTTAGCATTCTTGGCCATATGTTGATGCCATACTTGAATGTAGTTGTATATAGTGTAACATATAATGACGTGAATGATTCTTTGTTGAAATTCTTGAGAGATATTCTTAAATTTGCTGCTATGATTAGTCGGTTGATGTGCACCTCAGGTGATATGCTTGGTACTATGTTCACCCCTAAGTCCTCGTTGAGTTTGCAACGTTTGTCTCCCGAGGTTGTATTTTCTTTCCGGTCTTCTTCGTCCTTCCCTAATTTTCATAATTTTCTTATTTGCTGGGGCTGACTTTCTATAGCCACTTGTCAAGCCAAAACTGCAGCTTATCTTGGTCTGCTTGTAGACTTTTCTTGTCTTCTGTACGTATTTTTGTCATTAGTTTCACATCATCTGATTATTTCCATATTTTCGATCGTGTACACCAGGAATAACATAGGTCCCAGTACTGACCCATGTGGAACCTCTCTTGTCACTCTTGCCCATTATGCCCTCTGTCTGTCTGTCTGTCTGTCTGTCTGTCTGTCTGACTGTCTATCTATCTGTTTGTCTCTGTCTGCCTCTCTCTTTCTCTCACTCACTGTTACCTTGTCACAGGTTTGTGAGACAGTATTTATCATCTCTAAAAACCGTGCAGGTTCTTGTTGATTAACCCGCTCTTCTCCAGGTGTTCCGCTACTTTTCTGATACCCTCTCTTCCGTTATACACAAATTGCCTGTACATAGGGGAGAGGAAAAGCTTACGACGACGTTTCGTGATAAATGGTTTTGAAAACTGACAAGTTGAAGAATTGAGACACTTATGCAACATATGGGAATCTTTATTGAAGAAACGTTTCGCCACACAGTGGCTTCATCAGTCCAATTCAAAGTAGAAATGGATAAGGAGAAGAGGATCCTGCCTCCTCCTGCTTCGACTCACCTGACTGCAGTATATAAGCCACCTCTCTGGCCCTATGCTGTACTTCCTACAAGAGTGATGGACTGAACACATCGATTCCAGTCTGATGGACTGATTCCCTCAAACTCCTCCTCTCCTTACCCATTTCTACTTTGTACTGGACTGATGATGCCACTGTGTGGCGAAACGTTTCTTCAATAAAGATTCCCATATGTTGCATAAGTGTCTCAATTCTTCGACGACATTTCGGTCCGACTTCTATCGAAACGTCATCGTAAGCTTTCCCCCCTCTCTCCCATGTGCTTGTTATTTGTGTATTGTTCCAGTCACAGTATTATGCCTTTGTGTTCTTTCTCCTCTGTAACTGTCACTGACACTACCCTGTAGTTAATGCAACCCGTCTATCTTTTATCTTAAATATTGAGACTAACTTTGCTGTTTCCAGCACCTTATTGAAGATTTTGCCTAATGGTTCACACAGTGCTTTTGTCCCTTTTTTCTAGCTCGCTCAGTAGTTTCTCCACCTTTTCTCCTGTTGTGTGTATTGTGTCCAGTACTAGTCGGTGCACTCTTTATCTCTGACTCTCCAGTGATGTCCGCATGTTCTCTAAGCCTGTTTTTTATGCTACCGCTCACAGGCTCAGGCGGAACAGCTATATTAAAGGGATGATAATAGTGACTAAGGCTGGCAGTTTGGTACGGGATTCTTTTGTTTATCTGACTTGGGGGTTGTGATAAGCAGTAACCAAGACAGCATTGCCTAAGCGTACGTCATAAGGCAAACAGATTACTGGGATTTATATCAAGAAGTGAAAGCAACAGAAGTTCAGACGTTATATTACAGCTTTATACATCATTAGTAAGGCCTCACCTAGATTATGCAGCTCAATTCTGGTCTCCATATTACAGAATGGACATAAATTCGTTAGAAAACATCAGCGTAGGATGACTAAATTAATACATAGCATTAGAAATCTTCCTTATGAAGAAAGATTGAAGACTCTTAAAGTACATTCACTTGTTAGACGAAGAATGAGGGGAGACCTGATCGAAGTGTATAAGTGGAAGACGGGTATTAATAAAAGGGATATAAGTAAGGTCTTGAGGATATCTCTGGAAATAAATGGTATAAAATACCGACACAATGGAAATATAAACACATATGCAGTATAATGTGATCCTTTATTGACTACGTTTCGCCCACACAGTGGGCTTTTTCAAGTCACAAACAGATCTACCTGGGGTGGAAGGGACGCGAGTATTTATAGTCAGGTTCAGAATGCTGAGGTCAGGTGGAGAATGCTGCATCTGATGATGTACCGAGTGGGGTTATAGAGTCTAAAATCTTGGGTAGCTTGGAAAGGAGATTGGATAAGAATGTGAGCAGACCTTCTACAGTGTTCTTCCATTCCTGTGTTCTTATGTGGGATAGCGATGAAGAAGTTTCTTGGCAAGTGGTTCAGCTATGTTATAGAAGCCACTATTCTGGTTAAGTTGTCGGATATAGAAATAAGTGATGATTCCAGGATTCTTCGGTATTGAGTGTTGTCTTCTGTGGCGATAAGTCTTGAGTTTCTGTAGTTTATCAAGTGGTTGTGTGAATTACGGTGTTGTACACAGACATTCCTTGTGTCGTCAGACCTGCTTGTGTATTGGTGTTCTGAAATACGTGTTTGGAGTTACCTTGATGTTTCGCCCACGTATAATTTGTTGCAGTCATTACAAGGGATTATGTATACCCCTGCAGATGGTGGAAGCTTGTCCTGTCTATCACTGGTAATGTCCTTGATGGTTGTGGTTGTGGAGGTAGATACTTGGAATGAGGTATTGGAAAAGATGTTGGAAACGTGTTTGGCAATGGAGTTGGTGGGGAGGACTATGTATCTCTTCTCGGCAGTGTCTTCTCTGGGTGTGTTGAAGATGTTTAATGCCAGTCGTCTGCAGTCTCTGATGAAGTGACGAGGATAGTGGAGTTTAGAAAATACTTGTTCAATTATCGTGCATTCTTGTTCAAGAAACTCATTGCTGCAGATTCTGAGTGCACGCAGGAAGAAGCCTATAATTACACCACGTTTAGTTTTGGTGTCGTGGTGAGAGTAGAAGTGGAGAAGATCGTTTTGGTTGGTGGGTTTTCGATAGACTTTAAAACGAAGTTCGTGGTCAGCTTTGCAGAGCAGAACATCAAGGAAAGGAAGAGTGTTGTCGACTTCTTCTTCAAGTGTGAACTGGATTGAAGGCTCGACCTGGTTGAGCTTGTCTTGGAGAGCTTGAACGTTGAAGCGTTTAGGAGTTATGAGGAGAATGTCGTCAACACAACGGAGCCAGGTGACACACTAAGGAATAATGGTGGAGAAACGTTCGGCTTCTAGATGTTCCATGTATAGGTTCGCCAGGACCGCACTGAGTGGCGAACCCATGGGTAGTCCAAAAGTCTGCTGAAAGAGGTGATTTTCTCAAGAGAAATGCGTAAAGCCAACACATAGTTCAACAAGGTCGATGAAATCGCTGGCTGGAATGGGAAGATCAAGTGAATCGTCAATTTTCCTGCGCAAGAGATCGATGGCTTGTGTAGTAGGTACTTTGGTGAATAGGGAAGTCACGTCAAGGCTGGAAAGTTTCTTGTTCCTGATGTTGATGTTGCGAATGCGATTGAGAAAATCACCCGAGTGTTTGAGATGTGCTGGACTGATAGTGCCCAAGAGTTTAGAGAGGTGTTTTGCGAGAATTCCTGAGAGCTGGTGGGGAGCACTGCCTATTCCCGAGGAACATGCCTGCGGAATGTCATATTCAGGGTTTTAAATTATTCCAAGTAGATAGAAGTATCGGGAAAGGGGGTGGGGTGGCATTGTATGCCCGAGATCGCTTGAACTGTTGCATAAAAACGGGTATTAAGTCTGAAGTAACACATACAGAGTCTGTCTGGATAGAATTTTCAGAGGGGCATGAAAAACTGATTTTAGGAGTGATATACCGTCCCCCAAACTTAGATAGGGACCAAAGGAGACTACTATGGGAGGAAATTGTTAAGGCCACAAGCCACGATAATGTAGTAATTCTAGGGGACTTTAACTTTAGTCATATTGATTGGAATTTCTTGACTGGGAATTTAGAATCCTACGACTTCTTAGAAGTAGTTCAGGATTGTTTATTGAAGCAGTTTGTGACAGAACCTACAAGGGGAAATAACCTGCTTGACTTAGTTCTGGCAAACAATGAATCCCTTGCTAATAATTTAGAAATTTCAGAGGAACTGGGTGCTAGCGACCACAAATCAATTACATTTAGCATTGAATGGAAGTACGATAGTAGCGATAACTCAGTAACAGTCCCAGATTTTTGCTTAGCAGATTACGATGGGCTTAGAGAACACTTATCATCTGTTGACTGGGGTAACGAAGAGAGCTATCAATATGACAGTTTTCTGAACACTATACATGCTGCTCAAAGAACGTTTATCCCATATAAAGAAATTAGATCAAATAGAAATGACCCAAAATGGATGAATAATAGGCTCAAATATCTACTAGGGCATAAGAAAGGAATTTATAGGCGTATCAAAAGAGGTGAGGGTCATCTTATGAATCAGTATATTGACATTAAGAGGGACATTAAAAAGGGGATAAGAAAAGCTAAAAGGGACTATGAAATTAAAGTTGCTAGGGATTCTAAAACTAACCCAAAAAGTTTTTTCCAGGTCTATAGAACAAAAGTTAGAGATAAGATAGGTCCCCTTAAAAATAACTATGGGCACCTTACTGACAAAGAGAATGAAATGTGCTCGATTTTAAATAATTATTTTCTCTCAGTTTTTACACAGGAAGACACTAACAATATTCCAGTAATTAATTTTTATAGTGGGCCAGATGATAAATTATGTAACATCACAGTCACTAGTGAAATGGTTGTGAAGCAGATAGACAGACTGAAGCAAAATAAGTCGCCGGGTCCTGATGAGGTTTTTTCAAGGGTTCTTAAGGAATGCAAAATGGAACTCTGTGAACCATTAACTAATATTTTTAATTTATCTCTTCAAACAGGTGTAGTGTCTGATATGTGGAAGATGGCTAATGTAACTCCTATTTTTAAAACAGGGGACAAGTCGTTACCGTCAAATTACCGCCCAATAAGCCTGACCTCAATTGTAGGCAAATTACTAGAGTCAATTATAGCTGAGATTATAAGAAACCATCTCGACAAGCATAGCTTGATTAATGATACTCAGCATGGATTCACAAGAGGCCGGTCTTGTCTAACAAATTTATTAACTTTCTTCAGTAAAGCTTTTGAGGCTGTTGACCACGATAAAGAATTTTATATTATTTACTTAGATTTTAGTAAGGCTTTTGATAGAGTTCCGCACCATAGACTGTTAAAGAAAGTGGCAGCTCATGGCATTGGGGGAAAAGTGCTCTCGTGGATCGAGTCATGGCTCACTGACAGGAAGCAGAGAGTGTCAATAAATGGGGTTAAATCCGAGTGGGGATCTGTAACAAGTGGCGTTCCACATCGATCGGTCTTGGGCCCGTTGTTGTTTATAATATATATCAATGATCTTGATGAGGGAATTACTAGTGATATGAGCAAATTCGCCGATGACACAAAGATAGGTAGGATAATTGATTCAAACGTAGATGTTATGGAACTTCAGGAGGATTTAAACAAACTATTCTTGGTCAGAAAAGTAGCAGATGCAGTTCAATGTAGATAAATGCAAGGTTCTGAAGCTTGGGAGTGCCCATAACCCTAGTAATCCCTTCATCAAGGTCATTAATGTAAATTATGAACAGGAGAGGGCCTAAAACTGATCCTTGTGGAACGCCACTAGTGACTAATCCCCATTCAGATTTCACTCCATTAATGGTAACTCTCTGCTTTCTATTGGTAAGCCATGCCTCAATCCATGCTAGAACTTTACATCCTATACCATGAGCTGCCACTTTTCTTAAGAGTCTCTTGTGAGGTACTCTGTCGAAGGCTTTACTAAAATCCAAATAAACAATATCATATTCCTTATCACTGTCAACTGCCTTAAATGTTCTACTGAAGAACGTCAGTAAGTTTGTCAGGCAGGAACGACCTCTTGTGAATCCATGCTGAGTATCATTAATCAAGCTATGCTTATCGAGATGGCTTCTTATAATCTCAGCTATAATTGACTCTAGTAATTTGCCTACAATTGAGGTCAGGCTTATTGGGCGGTAATTTGACGGTAACGACTTGTCCCCTGTTTTAAAAATAGGAATTACATTAGCCATCTTCCACATATCAGACACTACACCTGTTTGAAGAGATAAATTAAAAATATTAGTTAATGGTTCACAGAGTTCCATTTTGCATTCCTTAAGAACCCTTGAAAAAACCTCATCAGGGCCCGGTGACTTATTTTGCTTCAGTCGGTCTATCTGCTTCACAACCATTTCACTAGTGACTGTGATGTTACATAATTTATCTTCTTCTGGCCCACTATAGAAATTAATTACTGGAAAGTTATAGTGTCTTCCTGCGTAAAAAACGAGAGAAAATAATTATTTAAAATCGAGCACATTTCATTCTCTTTGTCACTAAGATGCCCATAGTTATTTTTAAGGGGACCTATCTTATCTCTAACTTTTGTTCTATATACCTGGAAAAAACTTTTTGGGTTAGTTTTAGAATCCCTAGCAACTTTAATTTCATAGTCCCTTTTAGCTTTTCTTATCCCCTTTTTAATGTCCCTCTTAATGTCAATATACTGATTCATAAGATGACACTCACGTCTTTTGATACGCCTATAAATTCCTTTCTTATGCCCTAGTAGATATTTCAGCCTATTATTCATCCATTTTGGGTCATTTCTATTTGATCTAATTTCTTTATACGGGATAAACGTTCTTTGAGCAGCATGTATAGTGTTCAGAAAACTGTCATATTGATAGCTCTCTTCGTTACCCCAGTCAACAGATGATAAGTGTTCTCTAAGCCCATCGTAATCTGCTAAGCGAAAATCTGGGACTGTTACTGAGTTATCCCTACTACCATACTTCCATTCAATGCTAAATGTAATTGATTTGTGGTCGCTAGCACCCAGTTCCTCTGAAACTTCTAAATTATTAACAAGTGATTCATTGTTTGCCAGAACTAAGTCAAGCAGGTTATTACCCCTTGTAGGTTCTGTCACAAACTGCTTCAAAAAACAATCCTGAACTACTTCTAAGAAGTCGTATGATTCTAAATTCTCAGTCAAGAAATTCCAATCAATATGACTAAAGTTAAAGTCTCCTAGAATTACTACATTATCGTGCCTTGTGGCCCTAACAATTTCCTCCCATAGTAGTCTCCCCTGGTCCTTATCTAAGTTTGGGGGACGGTATATCACACCTAAAATTAATTTTTCATGCCCCTCTGAAAATTCTATCCAAACAGACTCTGTATGTGTTACGTCAGACTTAATACCCGTTTTTATGCAACAGTTCAAGCTATCTCGGGCATACAATGCCACCCCACCCCCCTTCCCGACACTTCTATCTACTTGGAACACTTTAAAACCCTAAATGTGACATTCCGCAGACATGTCCCGACTTTTTGAATTAAACCACGTTTCAGTTAAGGCAAATACATCAATGTTACCTGCACTAGCAACTAGTCTCAACTCGTCCATCTTATTCCTAGCACTGCGACTATTTGTGTAATATATATTTAAAGACCCTCCTCTCTCTTTACCCTTCCTGCTCCTTTCTGTTATTCCACTAAACCTATTACTGTCCCTGTCAATTTGTGCCACTGGCTTTCCAATATCTACCTCATTTTGCCTATTACTGGTTCTCCTAGTACTCATATTACTACACTGCGACTTGACTGTTTTCCCGCCAAAACCCATACCACTAACTATTCCTAGTTTAAAGTCCTAACAGCTCCCTCCACTGCAGTTGCCAGTGCTCCCACCCCAGACTTAGATAAGTGAACCCTATCCCTGGCATACATGTCATTTCTGCCATAGAAGAGGTCCCAGTTGTCAATGAACGTTTACCTGGAGTTACCTGGAGAGAGTTCCGGGGGTCAACGCCCCCGCGGCCCGGTCTGAGACCAGGCCTCCTGGTGGATCAGAGCCTGATCAACCAGGCTGTTGCTGCTGGCTGCACGCAAACCAACATACGAGCCACAGCCCGGCTGATCCGGAACTGACTTTAGGTGCTTGTCCAGTGCCAGCTTGAAGACTGCCAGGGGTCTGTTGGTAATCCCCCTTATGTGTGCTGGGAGGCAGTTGAACAGTCTCGGGCCCCTGACACTTATTGTATGGTCTCTTAACGTGCTAGTGACACCCCTGCTTTTCATTGGGGGGATGGTGCATCGTCTGCCAAGTCTTTTGCTTTCGTAGTGGGTGATTTTCGTGTGCAAGTTCGGTACTAGTCCCTCTAGGATTTTCCAGGTGTATATAATCATGTATCTCTCCCTCCTGCGTTCCAGGGAATACAGGTTTAGGAACCTCAAGCGCTCCCAATAATTGAGGTGTTTTATCTCCGTTATGCGCGCCGTGAAAGTTCTCTGTACATTTTCTAGGTCGGCAATTTCACCTGCCTTGAAAGGTGCTGTTAGTGTGCAGCAATATTCCAGCCTAGATAGAACAAGTGACCTGAAGAGTGTCATCATGGGCTTGGCCTCCCTAGTTTTGAAGGTTCTCATTATCCATCCTGTCATTTTTCTAGCAGATGCGATTGATACAGTGTTATGGTCCTTGAAGGTGAGATCCTCCGACATGATCACTCCCAGGTCTTTGACGTTGGTGTTTCGCTCTATTTTGTGGCCAGAATTTGTTTTGTACTCTGATGAAGATTTAATTTCCTCATGTTTACCATATCTGAGTAATTGAAATTTCTCATCGTTGAACTTCATATTGTTTTCTGCAGCCCACTGAAAGATTTGGTTGATGTCTGCCTGGAGCTTTGCAGTGTCCGCAATGGAAGACACTGTCATGCAGATTCGGGTGTCATCTGCAAAGGAAGACACGGTGCTGTGGCTGACATCCTTGTCTATGTCGGATATAAGGATGAGGAACAAGATGGGAGCGAGTACTGTGCCTTGTGGAACAGAGCTTTTCACCGTAGCTGCCTCGGACTTTACTCTGTTGACGACTACTCTCTGTGTTCTGTTAGTGAGGAAATTATAGATCCATCGACCGACTTTTCCTGTTATTCCTTTAGCACGCATTTTGTGCGCTATTACGCCATGGTCACACTTGTCGAAGGCTTTTGCAAAGTCTGTATATATTACATCTGCATTCTTTTTGTCTTCTAGTGCATTTAGGACCTTGTCGTAGTGGTCCAATAGTTGAGACAGACAGGAGCGACCTGTTCTAAACCCATGTTGCCCTGGGTTGTGTAACTGATGGGTTTCTAGATGCGTGGTGATCTTGCTTCTTAGGACCCTTTCAAAGATTTTTATGATATGGGATGTTAGTGCTATTGGTCTGTAGTTCTTTGCTGTTGCTTTACTGCCCCCTTTGTGGAGTGGGGCTATGTCTGTTGTTTTTAGTAACTGTGGGACGACCCCCGTGTCCATGCTCCCTCTCCATAGGATGGAAAAGGCTCGTGATAGGGGCTTCTTGCAGTTCTTGATGAACACAGAGTTCCATGAGTCTGGCCCTGGGGCAGAGTGCATGGGCATGTCATTTATCGCCTGTTCGAAGTCATTTGGCGTCAGGATAACATCGGATAGGCTTGTGTTAATCAAATTTTGTGGCTCTCTCATAAAAAATTCATTTTGATCTTCGACTCTCAGTCTGGTTAGCGGCTTGCTAAAAACTGAGTCATATTGGGACTTGAGTAGCTCACTCATTTCCTTGTTGTCATCTGTGTAGGACCCATCTTGTTTAAGTAGGGGCCCAATACTGGACGTTGTTCTCGATTTTGATTTGGCATAGGAGAAGAAATACTTTGGGTTTCTTTCGATTTCATTTATGGCTTTTAGTTCTTCCCGCGATTCCTGACTCCTAAAGGATTCTTTTAGCTTAAGTTCGATGCTTGCTATTTCTCTGACCAGTGTCTCCCTACGCATTTCAGATATATTGACCTCTTTTAGCCGCTCTGTTATTCTTTTCCGTCGCCTGTAAAGGGAGCGCCTGTCTCTTTCTGTTTTACATCTACTCCTCCTTTTTCTTAGAGGAATAAGCCTTGTGCATACATCGAGTGCTACCGAGTTAATCTGTTCTAGGCATAAGTTGGGGTCTGTGTTGCTTAGTATATCTTCCCAGCTTATATCGGTTAGGACTTGGTTTACTTGGTCCCACTTTATGTTTTTGTTATTGAAGTTGAATTTGGTGAATGCTCCCTCGTGACTAATCTCATTATGTCGGTCTGGGGCTCTGCGCATACATGACTGAACCTCAATTATGTTGTGATCTGAGTATATTGTTTTTGATATGGTGATATTTCTTATCAGATCATCATTGTTAGTGAAGATGAGGTCTAGTGTATTCTCCAGTCTAGTAGGCTCTATTATTTGCTGGTTTAAATTGAATTTTGTGCAGAGATTTAAAAGCTCGCGTGAGTGTGAGTTTTCATCAGAGCTGCCTCCTGGTGTTATTACTGCAACAATATTATTTGCTATATTCCTCCATTTTAGGTGCCTTAAGTTGAAATCCCCCAGGAGCAAGATGTTGGGTGCAGGAGCTGGAAGGTTTTCCAGACAGTGGTCAATTTTTAACAGCTGTTCCTGGAATTGCTGGGATGTTGCATCCGGAGGCTTGTAGACTATCACATTTTCCTTACAGTATTTGTCCAGCCAGCAATTGACACCAATTGCCTCTCCTTGGCAAAATACCACATATGACAGGGTTCCCACCCTTCCTCCTAATTATTTCTATTGCTGACCTATACCTGCTAATCAGGTCTTCACTCCTACGTCTGCCAACATCGTTGCCACCAGCACTGAGACAGATAATAGGATTGCTCCCATTACCTTTCATAATGTCATCCAGATGGCTAACAATATCCTCCATCCCAGCCCCAGGAAAGCAAACTCTCTGTCTCCTACTCCTGTCCTTCAAGCAGAAGGCCCTATCCATGTACCTAACTTGGCTATCCCCAACAACAACAATATTCTTACCTTCCTTGGTGTCGATCGTCGTGACGTTCCCAGTAGTCGACTCACATTCGTCGGGTAGCACTGAGAATGTATTAGATGTTTCCACAACAGTTTCCACGGCAGTCTCTTTCTTCTTCATCATTTCTCCCTTTGCATTCGTCTTCTTGATCGTCAACTTCGTTCCCTGCTGTCCAGCCACTGACCAGTTTCCTTTCTTGACCTGAGGACTCAAAACAGGAGGACTACTACGAATCTTCTTGTTTTCCTCGGTCAGTCGCCGAATCTCCATCTTCACCATCCTCAATTCTTCCTTAAGCTGTTGGTAAAGTAGCTCGATGGAGGGCATCTTGCTTCAAATTCGTAGAGAGCGCACAAACAGGTCTTCACAGAGCTAAGTACACGTCACCGCTCGTTACAGATCCCCACTCGGATTTAACCCCATTTATGGACACTGTCTGCTTCCTGTCTGTGAGCCATGACTCGATCCACGAGAGCACTTTTTCCCCAATGCCATGAGCTGCCACTTTCTTTAACAGTCTATGGTGCGGAACTCTATCAAAAGCCTTACTAAAATCTAAGTAAATAATATCAAATTCTTTATCGTGGTCAACAGCCTCAAAAGCTTTACTGAAGAAAGTTAATAAATTAGTTAGACAAGACCGGCCTCTTGTGAATCCATGCTGAGTATCATTAATCAAGCTATGCTTATCGAGATGGCTTCTTATAATCTCAGCTATAATTGACTCTAGTAATTTGCCTACAATTGAGGTCAGGCTTATTGGGCGGTAATTTGATGGTAACGACTTGTCCCCTATTTTAAAAATAGGAATTACATTAGCCATCCTCCACATATCAGACACTACACCTGTTTGAAGAAATAAATCAAAAATATTAGTTAATGGTTCACAGACTTCCATTTTGCATTCCTTAAGAACCCTTGAAAAAACCTCATCAGGACCCGGCGACTTATTTTGCTTCAGTCTGTCTATCTGCTTCACAACCATTTCACTAGTGACTGTGATGTTACATAATTTATCTTCTTCTAGCCCACTATAAAAATTAATTACTGGAATATTGTTAGTGTCTTCCTGTGTAAAAACCGAGAGAAAATAATTATTTAAAATCGAGCACATTTCATTCTCTTTGTCAGTAAGATGCCCAGAGTTATTTTTAATGGGGCCTATCTTATCTCTAACTTTTGTTCTATATACCTGGAAAAAAATTTTAGGGTTAGTTTTAGAATCCCTAGCAACTTTAATTTCATAGTCCCCTTTAGCTTTTCTTATCCCCTTTTAATGTCCCTCTTAATGTCAATATACTGATTCATAAGATGACCCTCACCTCTTTTGATACGCCTATAAATTCTTTTCTTATGCCCTAGTAGATATTTCAGCCTATTATTCATCCATTTTGGGTCATTTCTATTTTATCTAATTTCTTTATACGGGATAAACGTTCTTTGGGTAGCTTTAGGTAGAGGTCGTTTTGATAAAGACCTGCCTCGCATGGGCCAGTAGGTCTTCTGCAGTGTTCCTACATTCTTATGTTCTTATGTATAGTGTTCAGAAAACTGTCATATTGATAGCTCTCTTCGTTACCCCAGTCAACAGATGATAAGTGTTTTCTAAGCCCATCGTAATCTGCTAAGCGAAAATCTGGGACTGTTACTGAGTTATCGCTACTATCGTACTTCCATTCAATGCTAAATGTAATTGATTTGTGGTCGCTAGCACCCAGTTCCTCTGAAATTTCTAAATTATTAACAAGGAATTCATTGTTTGCCAGAACTAAGTCAAGCAAGATATTTCCCCTTGTAGGTTCTGCCACAAACTGCTTCAAAAAACAATCCTGAACTACTTCTAAGAAGTCGTATGATTCTAAATTCCCAGTCAAGAAATTCCAATCAATATGACTAAAGTTAAAGTCTCCTAGAATTACTACATTATTGTGCCTTGTGGCCTTAACAATTTCCTCCCATAGTAGTCTCCCCTGGTCCCTATCTAAGTTTGGGGGACGGTATATCACTCCTAAAATCAGTTTTTCATGCTCCTCTAAAAATTCTATCCAAACAGACTCTGTATGTGTTACTTCAGACTTAATACCCGTTTTTATGCAACAGTTCAAGCGATCTCGGACATACAATGCCACCCCACCCCCCTTCCCGATACTTCTATCTACTTGGAACAATTTAAAACCCTAAATGTGACATTCCGCAGGCATGTCCCGACTGTTTGAATTAAACCACGTCTCAGATAAGGCAAATACATCAATGTTACCTGCACTAGCAACTAATCTCAACTCATCCATCTTATTCCTAGCACTACGGCTATTAGCATAATAAACATTGAAAGACTCTCCTTTCTCTTTGCCCTTCCTGCTCATTTCTGTTTTTCTACTAAACCTATTACTGTCCTTATCACCCAGTGTCACTGGCTTCTCAATATCTACCTCGTTCTGCTTATTACTAGTTCCCCTAGAACTCATAATATTACTACACTGGGACTTCACTGTTTTCCTGCCAAAACCCATACCACTAACTATTCCTAGTTTAAAGTCCTAACAGCTCCCTCCACTGCAGTTGCCAGTGCCCCCACCCCAGACCTAGATAAGTGAACCCCATCCCTGGCATACATGTCATTTCTGCCATAGAAGAGGTCCCAGTTGTCAATGAATGTTACCGCATTTTCCTTACAGTATTTGTCCAGCCAGCAATTGACACCAATTGCCCTGGACAACCATTCATTTCCAACTCCTCTCCTTGGCAAAATACCACATATGACAGGGTTCCCACCCTTCCTCCTAATTATTTCTATTGCTGACCTATACCTGCTAATCAGGTCTTCACTCCTACATCTGCCAACATCGTTGCCACCAGCACTGAGACAGATAATAGGATTGCTCCCATTACCTCTCGTGATGTCATCCAGACGGCTAACAATATCCTCCATCCCAGCCCCAGGAAAGCAAAACCTCTGTCTCCTACTCCTGTCCTTCAAGCAGAACGCCCTATCCATATGCCTGACTTGGCTATCCCCAACAACAACAATATTCTTACCTTCCTTGGTGTCGTTCGTCGTGACGTTCCCAGTAGTCGACTCACATTCGTCGGGTAGCACTGAGAATGTATTAGATATTTCCACGACAGTTTCCACGGCAGTCTCTTTCTTCTTCATCGTTTCTACCTTTCCATTCGTCTTCTTGATTGTCAACTTCGTTCCCTGCTGTCCAGCCGAAGAATTGAGACACTTATGCAACACATGGGAATCTTTATTGAAGAAACGTTTCGCCACACAGTGGCTTCATCAGTCCAATACAAAGTAGAAATGGGTAAGGAGAGTAGAAGTTTGAGGTAATCAGTCCCTCAACCTGGAAACGATGTGTTCAGTCCATCACTCTTGTAGGAAGTGCAGCACAGGGCCAGAGAGGTGGCTTATATACTGCGGTGAGATGAGTTGAAGCAGGAGGAGGCGGGATCACAGTGGGACCTGCCACTAGTGTAAGTAGGTCATCGTCCAAAGGTCTCACTGTGATCCCACCTCCTCCTGCTTCAACTCATCTCACCGCAGTATATAAGCCACCTCTCTGGCCCTGTGCTGCACTTCCTACAAGAGTGATGGACTGAACACATCGTTTCCAGGTTGAGGGACTGATTACCTCAAACTTCTACTCTCCTTACCCATTTCTACTTTGTATTGGACTGATGAAGCCACTGTGTGGCGAAACGTTTCTTCAATAAAGATTCCCATGTGTTGCATAAGTGTCTCAATTCTTCAACTTGTCGGTTTTCAAAACCATTCATCACATATGCCAGACACTGCAACATCATGGGATCTTGGTACAAAGACTTCAGCGCTTGCCCAACCTTTGGACGACGACCTACTTACACTAGTGGCAGGTTCCACTGTGATCCCGCCTCCTCCTGCTTCAACTCATCTCACCGCAGTATATAAGCCATCTCTCTGGCCATGTGCTGCACTTCCTACAAGAGTAATGGACTGAACACATCGTTTCCAGGTTGAGGGACTGATTACCTCAAACTTCTACTCTCCTTACCCATTTCTACTTTGTATTGGACTGATGAAGCCACTGTGTGGCGAAACGTTTCTTCAATAAAGATTCCCATGTGTTGCATAAGTGTCTCAATTCTTCAACTTGTCGATTTTCAAAACCATTCATCACAGTTGTCCAGCCACTGACCAGTTTCCCTTCTTGACCTGAGGACTCAAAACAGGAGGACTACTACGAATCTTCTTGTTTTCCTCGGTCAGTCGCCGAATCTCCATCTTCGCCATCCTCAATTCTTCCTTAAGCTGTTGGTAAAGTTGCTCGATGGAGGGCATCTTGCTTCAATCCGTAGAGAGCGCACAAACAGGTCTTCACAGAGCTAAGTACACGTCACCACTGAGCTAAGTACACGTCACCACTGAGCTAAGTACACGTCACCACTGAGCTAAGTACACGTCACCACTGATAAGTTTAGATTTAGAATGGACATAGGAAAGTATTGGTTTGGAAATAGGGTAGTTGATGAGCGGAACAGTCTACTTAGTTGGGTTATTGAGGCTAGGACTTTGGGTAGTTTCAAATTTAGGTTGGATGAATACATGAGTGAGAAGGGTTGGATTTGAGTGGGACTTGCACATCAGAGCTTATTTCTTGGGTAGCATTGAAAATTGGGTTGGGCAAATGATTTGTTAGTGGGATGGATTGTAAAGGACCTGCCTAGTATGGGCCAACAGGCCTGCTGCAGTGTTCCTCCTTTCTTATGTTCTTATACCGCAGCATAATTTCGTAGCGTACTTTTTAAGAAAAAATATTAACAATATCGTACCGCACCGTTCTGCGAGCCTTAGGAGTAAGTTTTATTTATCCACCTGCGTTCAGGGCATTCATATGTTGAGTATCAGTCATCATGAGTGAAGTCACTGTTTATGAATGAGGACACTGCTCATGAGTGAGGTCACTGCTCATGAATGAGGTCACTGCTCATAAGTGGCGTCATTGGTCAACTATCACACACGGGTTCTTTTATAAACTCTCGTCTCCCCGACCTTCACCTTGACCAACCTCTCTTGATTGTGGATGTCCTGTATGTTCCTCGCCCGGCCCACCTGGCATGTGTATGTACTCACCTAGTTGTGGTTCCAGGGGTCGATTCACAGCTCCTGACCCCGCTTCTTCACTGGCCACTACTCGGTCACTTTTCCCGTTCAATGAGCTTTATCATACCTCTCCTTAAAGCTGTATATGGATCCTGCCTCCACTACATCACTTCCCAGACTATTCCACGTGTGTATGGGTAAACCGGAGTATACCTGGAGAGAGTCCCGGGGGTCAACGCCCCCGCGGCCCGGTCTGTGACCAGGCCACATGTGTAAGTGTACATAAGAAAAAAAACAGTGCTTTCGTGTGTTTACACACACGTCTTTAGAGGTTCTTGAGAATTAACATTACCCACAGTGTTATAACTAATTCCTCTACAAGACAAAAAAAAAAGGCTTGAAATAGGCTGCTAAAGTTTAGAAGGATTTGGTAGTATTTTAAGAGTAGAGCATTATAATATGCCTATTGACCAATAGTAACTATTTTATTACGTTATCCAAAAACAAACACTAAACTCGTATGGTTCACACAGCTGGGCATATTAAATGTAGTTAGAGTAATGCTTATACAAGTGTAGCATGGAGGAGGGCAGATCTTGGTGTCCTCCCTGGCAACCTTCCCTTTCACTCACAATTTCATCCTCTAGTTGTCGGCAGTGTTATTAGTCTATAGAAGCCTGTTGGCACACGTTATTTTCAGGTCATGTAGTGAATTCCGCAATTTTATATGACGTATTGAGGCAGCGGTCTCTATTTCTCTGACTGCTGATTAGTGAGTTTAGTGTCAGATCGCTGGCACTGTGCCAGTACTAATACATAAAAACATGACCTTGCCACCTTGAAGGTCCAATTCACCACTGAAAACACTTTAGAAGGAGGGATCTTCCCACTACATAGAAGCAGAATATAGTTCAACAACTGATCCCATTCCCACGAATGACCAACAAACTAGGTAATATCTAAACTTCAAAGTCTGTATCCACTCGACAGAGACAAGATGAACACTAGGACTTTGGTTGCCAGTCTCCTGACCTCTGCTCCAGAATCTTCACAACTACGGTGCTCTTAACACCAACTCCAAGGCTGAGGGACTGATTACCTCATCTTTTGTATATAGTTCTACTGTCTTCAAATTATGTCCTAGAATCTGTATTGATAAAGTCACTGGATGGCGAAACGTCTACAATAAAGATACCCAGATGTTGCATGTGTGTCTAAGTTTTCATCAGAAGCCTTTCCTAAAAAGACATGTTGAAGGCTTATTTGCACACTCTGGAAAGACGTAAGATTAAAGGAGATATGACTGAAGTGTATAAATGGAAATATGGGATAAAGATGTGAATAACCTGACTGATGAAGCCACTGTGTGGCGAAACGTTTCCTGAATAAAGATTCCCATATGCTGCATAAGTGTCTCAATCTTCAACTTGTCGGTTTTTCAAACCATTCATCACACACACAGAAAATATCTAGCCAAGACAGGACTTCCAGAAATGAATTCAAGTTGGACAAGTTTAGATTTTGAACCTATATTGTGAAGCACTCGTTTGGCAATAGAGTTGTAGATGAGTGGACCAAACTCCCAAGTAACGTCATTGAGGCAAGAACAACTTAGGCCAGCTTTAAATGATGGTTGGACGGGTGTCTGAGTAGGTATATCTAGGTATGAGTCGGACCTCCTAGCTTGGGCCAGTAAACCTACTGTAGTGTTCCGACATTCTTATGTTTATATTTCTGCTTTTACCTCGACGGCGTCATATTGGCAACTGAACTAAGTATGTAAAGTAAAAGGACACAAATGCAACTAATGTGACTTTTTTATTGTGGCAACGTTTCTCTCTCCAGGAGCTTTATCAAGCCATTACAAACAATACATTGACACAGAGGGTATATAAAGGCTCAGAGTGAGGGGCAATACTAGTGAGGTACCATTTCGATGTTCACTAGTGGTAGTAGTAGTAGTAGTAGTAGTAGTAGTGACAAAAGTAATACAATATGGTAGAGCAATTGATTCGTACATGAGTAAAAGGATATCAAAGGACGCCTCCTGGCCTGGATAGAGTCCTACCTTAGGGGCAGGCAGGCCTGTGTCAGCTTTCAGGGACACTACTCTTCCTTTAAATCCCTGGAAAACGGTACGCCACAAGGAGGTGTGCTCAGTCCTACCCTGTTTAACATTCTTATGCAGGAACTTGTGAGCCTTCCCTTTCATAGTGGTACACAGCTCCTCAGCTATGCTGATGATCTTGCACTCGTAGTGAATGGGAAAGGCAATTTAGAACGACAGGCTCAGAGAGCTTTGGACCTAATTACGCAGTCTTGCAAGGAACTAGGCCTCAAGATCTCGGCCGAGAAATCTCTTGCAATGATGTTCAAGGGACCAGATCTTGTGAATAGATTACGTATTCAGGATATAGAACTTGAGTGGACAGGCTCCTTCCTGTACTTGGGAATCTACATTGATAAAAAGCTGACCTTTCAGAAACAGGCCGAGTATGTCAGGTCACGTGCTCTACTCAGACTCAACGCCATGAGAGCCATGACGAGGCACCGTGCAGGGGCAAGCAAAGATGTACTTCGCTTGTACTATATACAAGCTATACGCTCGCTCATTGACTACGGTGCACCGGCGTTAGCTCATCTCTTCCCGCAGAGCAGGCAAAGAGTGGAGGTCGTACAAAATCAGGCGATAAGAACTATGCTTGGGGCCCCCATCTGGACCAACACAGTATGTCTCAGATCTGAGGCCCGGCTTCCTTCCTTGGCTGACAGAGTAAGATACATAAACGCCTGCAAAGTGGCCACGATTCTGCACAGGCAGCAAGGTACCCCACTAAGGAGACGGATATTGACAACCATGGCACAAGATCCCACACTCTTCACGGACTACTCCTGGATTCGTTCGTTTTGTGCTGCTGGGCGGAAGCTGCTGCCTATACAACTACTCCTTGAGAAGAGTTGTGACCTTCCTGTTGCTGGGTACCATCCACCACCTCCCTGGCGCCCAGATCCAGCCGATGTTTGCATCATGCAGCTACCCATCTCTAAGCGTCTCTGCAGTCAAGACACTCTCAGCAATCATGCTGAGACAAGCATGGCACTGGCAGAGGGAGGCACATGTGCAGTGTATTTCACAGATAGTTCTGTCGACCCTGACAGGAAGAGAGCAGCAGCTGGACTGTACCACAATGGTCACACACAAGGCTGGCGACTCCCTGACCACTGCACGATCCTTCAAGCTGAGCTGGTGGCGATTCAGCAGGCATTGTCACATGCCCTACGACATCGACTCCGACCTGTCATACATGTTGATTCTACGTCTGCAATCAATGCCCTCTCCCATCCTCAACCACAGGACAATGTTCACCTCATCACATCGATCCTGAGCATAATGACAGCCTTAGAAGTTCAGGGTAACAGATCGACATTGAACTGGATCCCCAGCCATGCTGGTATCCGGGGAAATGAGGCGGCAGATGATGCAGCCAAGGCAGCAACAGGCTATCCACATGTTGGGATTACTGTCCCAATCAGCCTACGACAGACCAAACTGGTGGCTGCCAGAGCCATGAAACTTATGGGGGAGGTCTTAGGTGATACCCCATCTCAACAGTGGTACCGAGCAGCGACTCAGGGAGAACCCCCTCCATATGATAGAAGCTGGTCCAGAGCGCAGTGTACCGCCATCCATCGGCTTCGTTTGGGCTTTCCCACAGCCAAGATGATGGTAGACAAGGCTGAGGAGGAGATGTGCCAGTACTGTCAGCACATTGTCCAGCGGCCCCTAACACACTATCTTCTGGAGTGCGAAGTTACTGAGACACTCCGCAGGCAACTAGGAGCGATATTCCCTCCCGAAGAGGAACCAGAGATGACTGCGGCCACTCTAGTGTACCATGGAGTCAACGAACCAGACAATCTGTTACCTGTGATAACGACATATCCTCCTCCTCGCTAGTGTCCATAGTTAGGAGTACATACGGTGTTGTCGCTTATGAGATGCACCAGTTGAACTGACCAGAAGAGTGCTTGAACAGCATATGTCGCATCATTGTAGAAACCTTTCTCCCTCGGGAGCCAGAGACGGGTCATCGCAAGATTGAGACCCGTGCCAGGACTACGGTCTTGGCGAACATTATACATACATACATGTATTGTTTGTAATGGCTTGATAAAGCTCCTGGAGAGCGAAACGTTGCCACAATAAAAAGTCACATTAGTTGCATTTGTGTCCTTTTACTTTACATATTGTCGGTAATTCTACCAACTGTATTACAAACTGAACTAAGTATCGGCTCTTTTTTTTTTTTTTTAGCTTTGCGAATTTTATACGGCTTTAGAAGAGTCTCGGTAACTAACTCAGATAGGATGCATGTGTCCGGCTCTCCTAGATCTCTGGGAATAAGTAAGTAAATAAGTAAGTTTATTCAGGTATACACAAATACAGTTACAGTACATAGATAATCATACAAAGCAGCATATGTGTAGAAACCCTAGGATAACCCAAAAAAGTCAGACAGAGTAACATATTTCCATTGGGTCCACCCTCACTGCTAAAAAAAACAAAATACTTTAGGTTCTTAAAAACAGACATGGAACGATTAGAAAATTTATTTAAACAACGTTTCGCCTGTACAACAGTCTTTATCAAATCTGATTTCATTTTATTAATGACAAATAATACTGACAAGTCTTGTCTTATCAAACTTGATAAAGTTTGCCATACAGGTGATACAACCTCTAACTAAAGTTTCCAATTACATCTTATGTGTTGTTATCAACTACAAGTTGTCGGATTTCCATCTTTTACTTTTCATCTATTGCTTTTTACCCCAAAATTTGGTCAAGGACTCCAATGAAAATAAGTAAAGGACCCCAATGGAAATATTTACTCTGTCTGACTCTTTTGGGTTATCCCAGGTTCTATACACATATGCTGCTATGTATGATAATCTATGTAACTGTATTTGTGTATACTTGAATGAACTTACTTACTTACTTACTTACTTACTTACTTACTTACAATATTCCTGGACACTGGGAGACAGGGTTCAGTACAGCTCTGGCTGTGGCTGCCCTTAAGGCCTCCAACAACAACAACCATCAGCTGTTTTCCGGAGCTCTTAATACGAAACTTAAAATTAATGTAATTTACTCATATATATAAGTCAAAATATGAAGCTGGCACAGAGAGCCGCCCTCGGGTATATGGGCGGTGCCACCAGGACACTTATGAGGTAACTAATGCAGGTTATTATATGACAGCAGGTGCCGGCCAGAATGGGATAGATATTGCATCAGTGGACAAATTTGATTTTGATTTAGATTCTGTATTTCAGTCACTAAATTTACAAAATATGCAATAATCATAAAACCCATAGGACGCAGAGTACTTCGGGCAATGGTATAAAATGACCCCACCTCGAGGGAGGCTCCTTGATGTCGGTGAGGGGCTCTTGATCCAAGGTATTGGATCTGTGCTCCCCTTCCTTGGATCGAACCTGAATGCTTCCCATCCCTCCAGGCGCAGTACGACACCTACAGGTTTAGCGCTCCCTCTCGTGACTAAAATACCAGCATAAGGAAAAAAAATGCAGTATAATGCTATTCATAATTGACAACGTTTCGCCCATGGTGGGCTTCATTAAATCTGTTTATAACTTCATAGAGTCTATTGTGTGGGTAAAACGTTGTCCTGTAATATTTTTGCCCACTGGATGGGTTTTTGGCCCATAATAAAGCGATTAAAATGTCTTTTTGTTTTACATCCATAGGCCTACTAACTCATACTGTGTAGGCCTTACTGGCTTATATTAGGCAGGTCCTACTGGCTCATACTAGACAGGTCCTACTGGCTCATACTAGGCAGGTCCTACTGGCTCATACTAGAGAGGTCCTACTGGCTCATATTAGGCAGGTCCTACTGGCTCATACTAGGCAGGTCCTACTGGCTCATACTAGACAGGTCCTACTGGCTCATACTAGACAGGTCCTACTGGCTCATACTAGACAGGTCCCACTGGCTCATATTAGACAGGTCCTACTGGCTCATACTAGGCAGGTCCTACTGGCTCATACTAGACAGGTCCTACTGGCTCATACTAGGCAGGTCCTACTGGCTCATACTAGACAGGTCCTACTGGCTCATACTAGACAGGTCCTACTGGCTCATACTAGGCAGGTCCTACTGGCTCATACTAGACAGGTCCTACTGGCTCATACTAGACAGGTCCTACTGGCTCATACTAGACAGGTCCTACTGGCTCATACTAGGCAGATCCTACTGGCTCATACTAGGCAGATCCTACTGGCTCACACTAAGCAGGTCCTACTGGCTCATACTAGACAGGTCCTACTGGCTCATACTAGGCAGGTCCTACTGGCTCATACTAGGCAGGTCCTACTGGCTCATACTAGACAGGTCCTACTGGCTCATACTAGGCAGGTCCTACTGGCTCATACTAGGCAGGTCCTGCTGGCTCATACTAGGCAGGTCCTACTGGCTCATACTAGACAGGTCCTACTGGCTCATACTAGGCAGGTCCTACTGGCTCATACTAGACAGGTCCTACTGGCTCATACTAGGCAGGGCCTACTGGCTCATACTAGGCAGATCCTACTGACTCATACTAGACAGGTCCTACTGGCTCATACTAGACAGGTCCTACTGGCTCATACTAGGCAGATCCTACTGACTCATACTAGACAGGTCCTACTGGCTCATACTAGGCTGGCTCTACTGGCTCATACTAGACAGGTCCTACTGGCTCATACTAGGCAGGTCCTACTGGCTCGTACTAGACAGGTCCTACTGACTCATACTAGACAGGTCCTACTGGCTCATACTAGGCAGATCCTACTGACTCATACTAGACAGGTCCTACTGGCTCATACTAGGCTGGCCCTACTGGCTCATACTAGGCAGGTCCTACTGGCTCATACTAGGCAGGTCCTACTGGCTCATACTAGGCAGGTCCTACTGGCTCATACTAGGCAGGTCCTACTGGCTCATACTAGGCAGGTCCTACTGGCTCATACTAGGCAGGTCCTACTGGCTCGTACTAGACAGGTCCTACTGACTCATACTAGATAGGTCCTACTGGCTCATACTAGGCAGATCCTACTGACTCATACTAGACAGGTCCTACTGGCTCATACTAGGCTGGCCCTACTGGCTCATACTAGGCAGGTCCTACTGGCTCATACTAGGCAGGTCCTACTGGCTCATACTAGGCAGGTCCTACTGGCTCATACTAGGCAGGTTCTACTCACTCATATTAGTCAGGTTTTGCTAGTTCTTGCTAGGCAGGTCCTACTTGTTCTTGCTAGACAGGTCCAACTGGCTCATACTAATCAGTTTTTTTGGGATCATATTATGTAGGTCTTACTCATACCCACTCACATAATTTCTTAAAATTTTTTTAAAGCTACAATTTAAGTGTTCAGCTCTGGTTTGGTAGCTTCATAGAGTGTAGGGGGAAGGGGGCACTTGATGCAAGTGATGGGCTCTTGATTCATGAAATTGGTGCTATCCTCCCCTTGTATAGATCGGACCTGAAGAACTCAAAAGGAGCACTATATACAAAACTCAAGAGGGTCACCAAATAGAACATAAGGAACACGTAGAAGACCTAGGAATAATTATGTCAGCGGACCTTTCTTTTAAAGATCATAACAAGACAAAGATCATGACAGCCAGGAAGATGACTGGGTGGGTATTGAGAACTTTCAAAACAAGGGAAATAATGCCGATGGTGACACTCTTCAAATCACTAGTGCTCCCTCACTTAGAATATTGCTCAGTGCTGACGGCCCCATTCAGGGCAGGAGAAATATCGGAGCTGGAACAAATACAGAGATCGTTTATGGCTCACATTGAGCCAGTAAAGCACCTAAACTACTGGGAACGCCTGCAAGTCTTGAACATGTACTCATTGGAGCGGAGGAGAGAGAGGTACATGATAATATATACCTGGAAGGTACTCGAGGGCTTGGTCCCAAATCTGCACACTGCCATAACAACATACTGGAGTGAGAGATATGGGAGGAAGTGTAAAATAAACCCAGTGAGGAGCAGGGGTGCGGTGGGGACAATAATGGAACACTGTATCAACATCTGTGGTCCCAGACTTTTCAACATCTTACCAGAAGATATCAGAAACACTGCTGGAACAAGTGTTGAAGCCTTCAAGAGGAAACTAGACAAGTATCTTCACCAGGTGCCAGATCAACCAGGCTGTGATGGATATGTGGGGCAGCAGGCCTCCAGCAGCAATAGCCTGGTTGACCAGGCAAGCACCAGATGAGCCTGGCCCATGGCCGGGCTCAGAGAGTAGATATACTCTCGAAAATTTTCAAAGGTATATCAAAGGTATATCAAAGGAGGATATGCTTCAGCATAAAGAGTTTCTTGAGTCCTGTTACCTGTATAAAGGATGGTAATTGATACCAAAATGTAGTGTAAAAAGCTGTGTGAGCAAGAACTAGGACATATTTACTAGAAAAGATTTTGGTCCTGGGACTTTGATCCCTTTTAACCACAAGCAATCAGGATCCCAGGACTGGACCATTTTTAAATAGTCCTTCTTAAGTGTTTACTCCAAAGTCGTTTTAAATTTCTTCAGTCCTACCATGATAACCACAGGCAGAGTATATATAACAGACAAGAGGGTGTGGCATGGCAAAAAAGGGGCTGGACCAATGTGCTGTATGACCCATATGGATTTAGTTCTTCAGGAACACAAAAATAAAGGAACCCTGCAGTAGACCTGTTGGCCCTTACTAAGCAGGTCCAACTCTCACCCATCTACACCCACTCATGTACCTGTCCAATCTAAGCTACTCAAAGTTCTTGCCTCACTGATGCTACCTGAGCATTTGTTCCCCATGAATATAATGATAATCTTGCTGATCACATCACCAGGCTGAGGGACTGATAAGCTCAAAGGTGATGAACTGATCACATCTTTACTTCTCCACCACTTCCGCTGTCTCCATATTAATCTCCTTTCTGTTTGTCTGAAGAAGCCTACTTTGTAGGCAAAACGCTTCATAATAAGGATATCTAACTTAAGCACGTGCCTTACTTAACCAAGTAAAACAATTTGTTTTTTCCTTAAATTCCAGTTTGTGATACCTGTTGGTTTTGGCATGATTGGAGAGTGTTGGTGTGGCTCTACTGGCCTGAGGTGGATGACTGGGATTATTGGGCTAAGGTTGATGGTTGTGGTTCTTGGGCCGTAGTAAATAGTTGTGGTTCTCGTGTTAATGTCGTTGCAGAGTTGTCAGTAGATGATGGTTGCATGGGGAATTCTCGGGCATATGTAACAGATTGCTCTATTTTTACCCTGCAGTACTTATACAGCTGACACTAGGGCATCACCACCTTCTACAGACCCCACTTCACAGCAGTGAAGTGGGGTCTGTAGCTACTGTGCACTTTAAACCAAATGAGCCATATCATATATTGTGCCTTTTTGTGCAGGCTTTGCTTCCTGCTCGCACTCTGTTGAATTATGTTAGGAGCACTGCTGCAAGTCACAGTGGCCCTCGATATAATGTATTTTTTAAATTATTGGCAAAATCCACTGGTTAAATTGTACTTTTACCCACTTTATTTTCAATGTTTATTGTAGTTTATCTGTAAATTGTGTGTACAGTACTATATTAGGTGTATATAGTAAAGTAGTGTTTTTTGTGTTATATTTTAACTTTACAGTATTCTGACTTCACTAACACTCAGACACTCCTCTCTGTTATTCCATTACATATATTGAGGGTCTGCATTTTATTACATTCATGGGGGGAAACAAATCCGTATGAGTCATACAGTGCCTGGGGAAATGGAAGGCATTCGGGCTTGGCTCAAGGAATTGGAGCACAGGTCCAATTCCCTAGATCAAGAACCCCCTCACCAGCATCAAGAGTGGCTGTTAAATCGGGTTAAAATGCTACTATAAGTAACGAGAACTCTTACAGTAGGTATGGTATGTATTTCAAGAATAATCACTGTTTTTGAAACCAAAACCATGTTGACAGTTTGTATTTTTTGAGCAGCTTTTACTGCAATTTATATTTTCTCTGTTTTATGCGCAGCACGCGCCAGGTAAAGGCATGGCATTCAAAGAGTACAAAAATAGAGGAAAGGAGAGTAAGTTTTGTAGAAAATCGTCCGCTACTGCAGCCCTGCCCTTCCTGGCCATGCCTTCTTCCAGAACGCAGACTCATGGGAGGCGTCCTTGGTGGAAAGAAGAAGGAATATTCAGAGAGACGTGTTCTTGGGTATCTTGTTGTTTAGTTCTTGTTATTTAAGCATATTAAACATTTTGTCTTTTTTAACAATAAGTTCTATAAATCGAATTCCGTGTAAGATATAATGTACTAAAAAGTGCTTTTCGTTAAATAATTATGTGGTAGTCAAAGTATTAATATGAAAATTGTTGTTTTCTAATGCAAACTATACTTAAGGATTTAGATATTTTCATAAGTGTGTGTGTATGGAATGATATCCAATTTCTAGTCCCATCTTCAGGAGGAAAGCTGTCTACTGACTTATTTTTTATTCCATTAAAACCTATCATCCTGACCCCTCTCATGACTGTCTCTCCACTTCCACTAGAGGGTGATAATGTGTTTTTCTTGTGTTCAGCAGACAGAAGATGGAGCTTCCACTACTACTTTTGCTAAAGGACCCACATGGGTTTACAGATACACATAGACTATACTTAAGACCCATGTTGATCCTTAAACTTGTACTCTCCTCTTTCTTTGAAGTGAATACACGGGTGTTGGCAAGAGGTATGGAATTAAAAGATAATGAATCTAACACAGAGTGGGAGTTGTCAGAGTAGCTTTTTGCTATTGACACTGTGCTTTTGAGAGATTCTGAAGAGGAATTGCTGAGGTTGCTGGACAATAGGGTATGTAAAAGCAGGAAATTGTAAGTGAACATAGGAAAGAGTGAGGTGATGAGGATATCAAAAAATTTAGGTAATGAAAGACTAGATATCAGATTGGATGAAGGGAGGAGTAAGGAGGAAGTGAATGTATTCAGATATTTGGGAGATGAATCTTAGAATTGATGAGGGAAAAAAGGTGAGTAGTTCACTGAGGAGTCTGGAGACGAAGAATGTTATCCATGGAAGCAAAGAGGGGAATGTTTGAGAGTATAATTATACCAACACTCTTATATGGGTGTGAAGTATGGGTAGTGAATTTTGCAACAATGAGAAGTCTGGAGGCAGTGGAGATGTCATGTCTGAGGGCAATGTGCAGTGTGATTATAATGCAGAAAATTGTAGTTTGGAAATTAGGAGGAAATGCAGAGTTACTAAAAGTAGTATCCAGAGGGCTAAGGAGGGGTTGTTGAGGTGGTTCGGACATATTGAGAGGCTGGAATGAAATAAAATGACTTTGAGAGCTTATAAAACAGTAGTGGAAGGCAGAGTAGGAGTCGGCCTAGGAAAGGTTGGAGGGAGGGGATAAAGGAGGTTTTGTGTGTGAGGAGTTTGGACTTCCAGCAAGTGTGTGAGAGTGTGTTAGATAGGAGTAAGTGGAGACAGATGGTTTTTATGACTTTATGTGCTGTTGGGATGCAAACAAAGTAACATTTGTGAAGGATTTAGGGAAACCAGCAACCCCTGGAGGTGGAAAATACAGTGCTGCATTCTGAAGGAAGGGGTGTTGATATGTTGCAGTTTTTTAACTGTAGTGTAGGCATCCCTCTGGCAAGACAGTGATCGAGTGAATGATGATGAAAATGTTTCTTCTTTTTCAGGTCACCCTGCCTCGGTGGGAAACGGCCAATGTGTTAATAAAAAAAATAAACATAGTATTCCACTCACAGGTACTCCATGAACCAGATGTTTGATGTGGTATCTGAAGTGGAACATTATCATAAGTTTGTTCCTTATTGCAAAAAATCTCAGGTGACATCAAGAAGACCAGGATTCCTTAAGGTTAGTCAGAGAGTGGTTTTCCCTGTAGCTACTTTGCCTTCAAAGGAAATGCCTTGATGTCAGTGATGCTCTTAATTTATGTTTAAATGCTTCCCATTACCTAGAGTGCAAAAGGGAAATAATCTGTGCATTATGTAAGAATGGGATTTTAAAGGCTAAATTTTCATCTTGAAAATGCTAGTTATAAATGCATTTGTAAACATGGAGAGAAAGTATCTGTGCAGTACATCATTAACTTTGAAAAGTAGGATGTTAATTAGTATTGAACAGCATCATGAAAACTGGCAAATAATAGAAGTACCCCATAAAATTATGTGGGTGGTACAGTCCTCTATTTATTGGACTTCAGAAGTACAGGACAAAGTCTGCTGGGTCATTTAATTTGGAACAACGTACTCTATCCGTTGTTTATGACTTTGTCCATTGTTGTTTTGATCATGGCAAAATGATCTTGGCTCCATCCACCACAATTGGCATTATCAATAACCTCTTTATCCCTATTAGTTTGCTAACCTGAGGGTTTAATGTACATTGTGTATACTGTAAAACTTAATCTAAAGGTTCCGACAAGGTTAGCAAGGTGATGCATATCTGTATTGTTAAATTCAAATACAAATAATTTATTTTTTCTGTAGTATACAGGTAATGGAGTTTACATGTAATAAAATATTGTTAGGTATAAAAGAAAGCCACTAGCATGCAGTGCATTTCAGGGAAACTAATCTTAATGCTTAAAAACTACTGTCATCTCAGTAAAAAAAATGAACCATACCCCGGCCGGGATTGAACCCGCGGTTATAGAGTCTCAAAACTCCAGCCCGTCGCGTTAGCCACTAGACCAGCTAGCCACAATAAGATTCGTCCAACTAGGTATATTTCTACACCATAGGAAGGCTAGCACAGGCACCACTGTGACCACAAATGCAAGTTTTTACAGACGAATCTCCAGCTATCGTGGCCGTGACGAACTCTAGCTCAAGTCCCTTCACTGCCGTCAACATGACTCACGAAATCGTCACGGCCACGCTAGCTGGAGATTCGTCTGTAAAAACTTGCATTTGTGGTCACAGTGGTGCCTGTGCTAACCTTCCTATGGTGTAGAAATATACCTAGTTGGATGAATCTTATTGTGGCTAGCTGGTCTAGTGGCTAACGCGACTGGCTGGAGTTTTGAGACTTTATGACCGCAGGTTCAATCCCGGCCGGGGTATGGTTTGTTTGCAATCGTGTCATTACGATTTCGTGAGTCATGTTGACGGCAGTGAAGGGACTTGAGCTAGAGTTCGTCACGGCCACGCTAGCTGGAGATTCATCTGTAAAAACTTGCATTTGTGGTCACAGTGGTGCCTGTGCTAACCTTCCTATGGCGTAGAAATATACCTAGTTGGACAAATCTTATTGTGGCTAGCTGGTCTAGTGGCTAACGCGATGGGCTGGAGTTTTGAGACTCTATGACCGCGGGTTCAATCCCGGCCGGGGTATGGTTTGTTTGCAATCGTGTCATTACGATTTCGTGAGTCAGTAAAAAAATGATATGCATCAAACCACTTTTGCTGGAATTTGTTTTTTTAATGAAAAATAAAATATACAGCACTGTAATGCATCTTCATACTTACTTTTTTCTTCAAATGCTATGTTATGTAATTGTTTTAGGCTGACCTTGTGGTTGGGTTCCCCCCTGTGGTCGAATCGTATACTTCGAGTGTTACACTGGCACGGCCACACCTGGTGAGGGCTGTCTGCACCGAAGGCAAATTATTTAATCATCTCTTAACAATTTGGAAATTCTCACCAGGAATTCATGGGCAGGTGAGTTACTGATAATTTGTCAGTGAAAAGTTTATTTAGAGTCAGTTTTACATAGTTTTTGAATGAATAAAATTACCCAGGATAACCAGGGTTAGGTTCCAGGCTATGACTGTAAAGTGAAAAGGCCATTTTTTCACTTTCAAATGTATATAAAAGCCTGATAACATGTTTACACTATCATATATTAAGTGAGCAGTAGAGCTAGGCCTAAAAACTGCATATACAGTACACACATTACAGGTTGGCCATCGCTAATTGGGCAGTCAGTAATCTGATTTCATCAGTAATCTGGCACTAATTTTGGCTAGCATAATTTCAAATTTCTGGGGTCGCCACACCAACCTGCCGCTACTTGCTGCATACGTCATTCCAATTTCTTTTTCTCCATTTATTGTTATAATCTGCTCACTTTTAGCCCCAGCCATGGTTCCAACAAATGAAAGAAATGCTTCTTATTGTGTAAAGCACATGCACCATATATTGTCCATAAAAGATAAGGTGACTTTGAAGCCACTGTCAGTCGCCATGAGCTCGGCTCACTCAGATAAGCTCTGATCGGTAAATTTGGGCCTACATGTGAAAGAATAGGTCTGTGTGGTAAGTGTGCACTATATAATAAAAATCCTGCAGCATGTAGTGCATAATGAAAAAAACAGCGACTGTGCTTTTAGTGTAAAAGCAACTTTGTGGTGTATTTTCGTCTGGTTTGTATGGTTGTATTCTTTTTTTTGGGGGGGGGTCTCATTTGATAGAATGGAAGATATATTACAGAAATAGATATAATTTTTATTGGTTTCACACTGGAAAGTACCTTAAAATAGAGCTCATAATAGCGGAAATGTTTTAATTTTGCCGATGTTCAAGTGTAAACAAATGACATGACCATCCAATACATGTCTAACTGGCCAGTCTAATACACAGTCACAGATGGGTTGACATTATTTATACAGTTATTACAACAATACAATAGTCTGCATAACAGTAAATCTTCTGTTTTTGTTAGGAATGTCTGCATTGTTTATTCTGAACCCTATTTTGAAATTGGCATCTCTTGAAATTTGTGTGAAATAGGTGTAATTACTGATTTCTTATCACTTTATTGGGTAGTTGAAATAGGTAAATGGGCGGTTTCTTGTACTCAGTCGACAAAATAGAAGAAATACTAGCAAAATAGCTATGAGTTTGGTAGACTGGAACAATGGAATGGGCCAAAAATAGAGCGTAAATTGGCTGAAATTGCTGATATGAGAATATCGCCATTGGGTTAAGTATATTCTAACCTAACCACTCTGTAATCCAGCAAAATCGCTAATCCGGCACTCTACAGGTCCCGATGATGCTGGGTTAGTTATGGTCAACCTGTACCTACCTTAAAATATTTTTGTCCTTAGTTTATGGTGAATGGTGTATATATTTATTGTAGAAAGTCTGAATAAATGAAGATTGGGTATAATTGAAAATCGCTACATTAGCAAAACACCATAAAGCAAAGCGTTGTAAAGTGTATTACAAGTACACATTCCTTTATCCGAAACCCTTGGGGCCAGTAGTATTTTGAATTTCAGAATTTTTCGAATTTCAGAATGAAGAGGGGGGAGTCTAGGGCAGCACACCATAATCAAACATTAACACTGCAGCAAAAGCGTATGAATACTCACATGAAGTGGGATAAATAAAGACTACAAATACTACTATGGTTTATTTATAGAGTAATATATTGATAAATGAAATAGTAATGGGATAATTATAGACCAGGAACATGATTCTCAAGTGATGAAGCAGCACTATGACAAATGGCATTTTTAAAGACTTAACTGATCACACATTTTCACCATATCGTCTATCTGGAATTTTTCACCTGTGTTCACAATGTCATCATCATCATCATCACTACTTTTCTCATGCTTATTTGTATTCAACACCATTTCTTCATTAAGATGCCGCACTGACACACCACACTCAAGCTTCTGTAGTAACTCTAGTTTCTGTGTTATTGATAACATCAGATGCTCCCTTTTCTTTTTCTCACTGTTACCCATAGGGGTATCTGAAGCTCTTTTTGACATTTTCACAGTAAAATTAAACACAGTCACAAAATAAAAAGCAAAAACAAAATATCAGCGAACAGCAGATGCACGTGTGAGCACTACAAGCGCTGAGACACAACTGATGCCTGCCACTCTGCTGTCAGTGGCTGACACTCCACGAAAAATCTTTGGTTTTCGGAACTTTTCTAATTTCAGAATTTTGGATAAAGGAATGTAGACCTGTATAGGTATTACAATTAAAATTAGTTTTGCTGTTTGTTTTTCAGCCTGACACTTGCACTCTTGACTTCTCAGTATCATTTGAGTTCAGATCGATGATACACTCTCAGATGGCTCATGTGTTCTTCAGCGATGCTGTGCGGAAAAACGTCAATTCATTTTTAGTTGAAGCCCAGAGACGCTATGGTAAAGAATCCATCCTTGCCCGGCGTCCACAGATCGTAGAAACTTCATGAATGCTGTGTATAGGAGTTTATTGAAGTGTACATTTTATAAAGGAAAGTTTATTGAAGTGTATGTTTTATAAAGGGAAGTTCACGAACAAATAACACACAAACACACTACAAAATTCCAGTCATTAGATAAAATATGTTATGCGTATATGAATATATTTTTAGAAATCACGTAAGTTAATTTTGAGGTTAATAAAACATACCTAAAGAAGTATTGTGCAGGTTTACACTAATGTACAGGCTTTTAGGGTAAGGTAATTTATTTTTTCTCTTTCAGCAACAGACAATACTCAAGCCTTTTTATCACAATGAATACTTTTTGTACATACAGAAAATATTGACTTGCCTTGGTAGGAAATGGATAAATATGATTAACGAGAAAATGTCTAAGCATTACTTTCTGAAAATAAGTGTGAAATAAATTATTTTTCTTTTAAAGCACTGAATTTGTGTTAATATCACCTCAATGTCTGACACATGTACATACTCTTGTATAAATATTTAAACTTTTAAAATATACTTATTGTAAATATAATATTTTTGTCCCAGTTATTTATTAAATATATTTATATCCTTTTTGCCTCTATTGCCATAAAGTTATTTGTAATGGCAACATTGATTAGACACCATGCAACACTGCACAGAATATACACTCATAAGTAACCAAAAAATATTTAGTAATTGGTAATTTAGTACTGACTTTTTAATGTATATGTGATAACTAGTTTATGTTAGACTGCATAAAGAAGACAGCTTGTATTGACAAATGTTCACAGCTTTAATTATATAGTGATTGTCTTTTGATTATATTAATATGAGGTTAATGTTTTGTATCACATGCTCTCATTGACACTATATATATGGTGTAAAATTTTTGTCTTTTTATATGTTAAATAGAAACATGGGACAGTTTGAAGCCAAATCTACTCCTGTATAATTAGTTTGGTCCCTTTTTATATTGCCTTCATTATCTAAAGGCAAACTTGTACTTATATTTGATCATGTACATTATATTAAAACATTGTAATAGCTGTCAGATACAATATTTTATTTATCTAGCTCAAGTTAAGATGTCTGTTGTTCATTCTTATTGCTTGGTGTCCTTTCAAAAGGAAGGGAAGGGGGATGGTGCCTTAATGCTGATGAAAGAGTTGTGATCTGAGGAATTAGAGCTATCCTTCCCTTCATCAGATTGGCTTTATCTCTTAGACACTGTGTGACTTACGGGTTTAGTGCTTCCCCATAAATGTATAATAGAACTTTGTGTGGGATGCTAACATATTGCAAGATAGCTGATACCCATGACCTGACACTAATTGTTTTTTTTTTTCCAACTAACCAGCTGTATCTCACTGAGGCAGGATAACCTAAAAAGAAAAACGAAAGTCTCTCTTTTTAAATTTAGTAATGTTTACAGATGGGGTTACTAGCCCCTTGCTTCCAGCATTTTAGTTCCCTCTTATGACACACACAGCTTACGGAGGAAGAATTCTGGCTGGCTGGATTATGGTGTGATTATATACATCTTCTTTCAACAAACTGGCCATATCCCACCAAAACAGGGTGGCTGAAAAAGAAAAACAAGTTTCTCTTTTAAACTTTAGTAATGTATACAGGAGAAGGGGTTAATAGCCCCTTGCTCCCAACATTTTAGTTGCCTCTTATGACACACACAGCTTCTGACTAACTGGATTATGGTGTGATTATATGTTTTTTTTTTTTTTTCAACAAGTCGGCCGTCTCCCACCGAGGCAGGGTGACCCAAAAAAGAAAGAAAATCCCCAAAAAGAAAATACTTTCATCATCATTCAACACTTTCACCACACTCACACATTATCACTGCTTTTGCAGAGGTGCTCAGAATACAACAGTTTAGAAGCATATACGTATAAAGATACACAACATACCCCTCCAAACTGCCAATATCCCAAACTATGATATATTACCATTATCCTCCATATCCCATTGAAATGACAGGGAGGCAGTTTCCTTTCACTCCGGCTTACTTTTATCTTCCTCATTGATCATTTCATCAGCATGACCCAACTTGGCAGGGAGGGCTGGTAGTATTAGGCCTTAACAGTGAGGAAATGGACCTTCCTGGCTAGGTAACATACAGGTCTGTAGAGTTCTTCAAGGATTGGTATCCCTGAAGAGGGACCTTAAAGAGGTTGCTCCATTTCAGTTTTATCCTCCTCATAACTCATTATAATTAGGGTAGACTTGTGCCCAACCTTATTACAATTTTGATACAAATAAGATGGGATTTTTTTATTGTCTTGTGTTACATGTAATATCTTGATTAATTCTGTTTGTTTTTTTTTTTTTTTTTTTTTTTTAACAAGTCGGCCGTCTCCCACCGAGGCAGGGTGACATTTTAGATGCTAGCATTTAATCCCAGCTAAGATGAATAGCAAAAGCCCATCGAGTGGTAAAAAATACCATGCTGGCTCTGAGTCAAAGAGACAGATCATTACTTCGGAGAGGAAACTCTAGGCAACTTTTGTGAATGTTAGGTAAAAGGACACAAGTGCAATTAATGTGACATTTTATTGTGACAACATTTCGCTCTCCAGGAGCTTTGTCAAGCCGTTGGTAATGGCTTGGCAAAGCTCCTGGAGAGTGAAATGTTGTCACAATAAAATATCACATTAGTTACACTTGTGTCCTTTTACCTAACATACTGTCGGCAATTCTACCAACATCAATGCAACTTTTGTGTATGTCCTGGACCATTATCAGTTAAGACTTTAAAATGCTCCACAATGGACCAAAATGAAGTTTAAAATTGTCTTACCTAAGCATGGGTTATTTGTGAATTATTCCAGCCACAGTATTGTGACTTCTAGTCTTCAAGAAGATCATTACTTTGGGTATTAAAAATAGATCTTTGAGAAAGATGTTAAGCTAATGAAGAGGATGTTGAAATTACCAAAGCCACTGGCCTATCTTCTTCCTAGATAAGCACGTACCATCTTTCATTCATTTTATTTGCGAATCTAAAGGAAGATGATGAATTGCAGCATCAGATACTTTCAGTGCTAGTAGGGGCTGATTTTATACGATTAAGAAACTTAATATTATCCATACTTATAAAATGAACAGCCATATTATCAATAATTGATGATGTTCAGCATTGATGAAACTGAGTTATTTTGGATGACAAAAGTGTCCTGATTTTAAAATGGTCAAGGAGAGCATTACAGCTGTGGTAAATGGTAATGCTGCAGAAGATTTTTAAGCCTAAGCCCATATTACTTTACAATTATTAAAAAGCTTCCCTATGAACATTATTATTGTGTACAATTGAAGTGTTGATAGACCTTTCTAGGAGTATTATGTTCTAATAAAACAGGCTGGATAACAAAAGTTTTATGTGAAGATTAGAATTTGTTCCTGCCCAGTATTAACAAAATACTGTGATTTTTATGAGTTTAAATTTTCTCTGTGAATTTAATAATTACGACTGGCACTTCCTAGCGAATGTAATAAGCAGCTTTTTCCCCGTGCATTTTGTGATAATGAAAAAGACAGCTCATAGAGCATTATTTTTGCTGGATATTTTTATTTGTTCTTTATTAACAGTTAATTTAGAAATACAGTGGTACCTCGGGATACGAACAGCTCACAACTCGAACAGTTATGTAAGTTTATTTATGTAAGTGCTTTTGTAAGTGTATTTTTGGGGGTCTGAAATGGATTAATCTAATTTACATTATTTCTTACGGGAACATATTCGTTCGGTATCGGCACTCGAACAGCCTTCTGGAACGAAATAAATTCCTATCCCGAGGTACCACTGTACTTGTTGTATGTACATTAATCTAGGAGAGACAGTGGTACATGGTTTAATTTAAATACCAGCTTTATTCAAAATCTTTATTCATTCTGAAACATAAAAAAGTAATATAGTATATAGTGTATTTATAATGGTCCATGACTGCTATATGTATCAGTGTGGTCAGTTTATCTCAATAATTGATATACTGTACTATACATATAATACTTTTATTAATGCTGAAAAATTATGAGGAGAATTATGTAGCAGTTACATGGGTGGATTTAATAATTCAAAATTTAAATCATTGTTATACTGTACCTAAAGTTGTAAGAATGGGTTGTTAGTAAATGCTAATAGTCTAGATTGTATTTTTTATTGTTGCAAAATGTGATTAAAAAATACAAATGCAGTATTTATATGATCATTCATGTTGGACAGAAAAGAGTATCTAAGGTAATGAGAAGATGATCATAGGAAGGAATCTTGAGCAGTGAGCAAGTTCTCAAGACAGTGAGGCAAAGGATGATGGATTTATGCTGCTGCTGTCGTGCTGCTGTCGTGCTGCTGTTCTGTCTGTTGTTGCTGATCTTTTTGCTGCTGCTGTTGCTGTTGCTTCCCTTACTGGCGCTTGTAGATGCGCTTTGAGACAACATCATCACACTCCGACAACTATAGAAGTTCAATCATTAGATTATCAAAATTAACTGAATGAATACAAAAGTATGCAAACTAAATGAAACAGGGGCAAACTATTTGACCCAAATAAGCTGCCTGTTTGCTTCTGAAAGTTCAGGATGGAACACTTCAAATTACAGATTTGATGAAAATAATAATAAGAATTAAAATTTAGTTTAGCACTTAGTTTTGATTTTAATAATTTCTCAATGAGGGTAGTAGGTTGGTAGACAGCAACCACCCAGGGAGGTACTACCGTCCTGTGGTAGTAGGTTGGTAGACAGCAACCACCCAGGGAGGTACTACCGTCCTGTGGTAGTAGGTTGGTAGACAGCAACCACCCAGGGAGGTACTATCGTCCTGCCAAGTGAGTATAAAATGAAACCCTGTAATTGTTTTACATGATGGTAGGATTGCTGGTGTTTTTTTTTTCCATGTCATAAACATGCAAGATTTCAGGTATCTCTTGCTACTTCGTGACACTACACATGCATGTACAAGCATATAAGCATATATATATATATACACACACCCCTCTGGGTTTTCCTCTATTTTCTTACTAGTTCTTGTTTATTTCCTCTTGTCTCCATGGGGAAGTGGAACAGAATTCTTCCTCCATAAGCCATGCGTGTCGTAAGAGGCGATTAACATGCTGGGAGCACGGGGCTAGTAACCCTTTTTTTTTTTTTTTTTTTTTAACAAGTTGACTGTCTCTTACCGAGGAAGGGTGACCCAAAAGGAAAGAAAATCCCCAAAAAGAAAATACTTTCATCATCATTCAGCACTTTCACATCACTCACACATAATCACTGTTTTTGCAGAGGTGCTCAGAATACAACAGTTTAGAAGCATATACGTAGGAAGATGCACTACATATCCCTCCAAACTGCCAATATCCCAAACCCCTCCTTTAAAGTGCAGGCATTGTACTTCCCATTTCCATTACTCAAGTCTGGCTATATAAAAATATACTATGCCAAAAAAACAGGTCACCCATCCTGATATTTGTCTGATACAGCAACAGTGGTATCTTGATGCAGGGGATATCCTCTGCTACTCTATTCCTTATAATCAGTGCTGTATGACCCTGGTGGTTTAGTGCTTAGTTTTCATTATAATAATAATATTAATATTGCTAATAATGCTTGGCATGATTTACTTCCATTAGCGGGCCCTTCCTACCTCTGACACCATCTCCAGTTGCTACACCTACTTGTAGTTCTGTCTTCATGCATCTGCAGAATATTTTAGAACAGACACAGCAGAACGAATCTGCATTTAGAACTTTTACTCAGGTGAGTTTTCTCAAAAAATACACTTTTTTTAAAGTTATTATCCAAACTCCATATGAAAGCAAGACATTGGTCCATTCAGTGCTCATTCAGCACCATGCCTTGCACTGTATACACAAGTTTTTCCAGCTACCAAAAAACTACATGACATGTATTTTGATTATATTTACACAATAACTACCGGTACATGCTTTTGAAGTAGGATTAAATAATATGGACATGGATTTATAATAAGTAAATGAATGAGTTACTGGATGATAATATCTGGAAGTGAGAAGAGGCTTTGGACTTACTATGTCTGTGAATTGCTCATTTGTCTGAGAACTCGGGAAGCTTTAGCATTGCTTTAATCCAGGGATTGGCAACCTTGTTCTGTCTAGGGGATAGAGCCTATGTCTCTGAGCGGATGGCTTGCCACACCTATCGCCATAGTTAATAAATAGAAAAATTGGATATCAAAGAAGTGAATGTTTTCAGATATTTGGGAGTTGATGTGTCAGGCGGATGGATGTATGAAGGATGAGGTTAACCATAGAACTGATGAAGAAAAAAAGGTGAGTGGTGTACACAGGGATATGTGGAGACAAAAAACGTTATCTATGGAGGCAAAGAAGGGAATGTATGAAAGTATAGTGGTACCAACACTCTTATATGGGTGTGAAGCTTGGGTTGTAAATGCTGCAGCGAGGAGGCGGTTGGAGGCGGTGGAGGTGTCCTGTCTAAGGGCAATGTGTGGTGTAAATATTATGTAGAGAATTTGGAGTGTGGAAATTAGGAGAAGGTGTGGAGTTAGTAAAAGTATTAGTCAGAAGGCCGAAGAGGGGTTGTTGAGGTGGTTTGGTCATTTAGAGAGAATGGATCAAAGTAGAATGACATGGAGAGCGTATAAATCTGTAGGGAAAGGAAGGCGGGGTAGGGGTTGTCCTTGAAAAGGCTGGAGGGAGGGGGTAAAGGAGGTTTTGTGGGCGAGGGGCTTGGACTTCCAGCAAGCGTGCATGAGCGTGTTTGATAGGAGTGAATGGAGACGAATGGTATTTGGGACCTGACGAGCTGTTGGAGTGTGAGCAGGGTAATATTTAGTGAAGGGATTCAGGGAAACTGAAATGGGAAGTACAATGCCTGCACTTTAAAGGAGGGGTTTGGAATATTGGCAGTTTGGAGGGATATGTTGTGTATCTTTATACATATATGCTTCTAAACTGTTGTGTTCTGGGCACCTCTGCAAAAGCAGTGATTATGTATGAGTGAGGTGAAAGTGTTGAATGATGATGAAAGTATTTTCTTTTTGGGGATTTTCTTTCTTTTTGGGTCACCCTGCCTTAGTGGTAGACGGCCAACTTGTTAAAAAAAAAATATAATACATGCTAAACTTTGACATATATTTAACATCATTTGAGCCATGGCCATGTTGGCTGGATCCAGTCCACGGGCCATAGGTTACCAACCCCTACTCTAATCATTTGTGTGTCTGTGAACTCGGGAAGCTTTGGACTTACCATGATCATTTGCGTGTCTGTGAATTCCCTGGTATACTTGGCACTCTTGCCCTTGACTGCTGTCTGCACCTGAATCAGCTTGTCTCCCTCCAGGGTGAACACCGTCTGTGGGGAGCCCAGAGTCTTTAGAATTTGCTGCATGAGGCATCAACACAATTTTTGAAGCCCTGAGTACCAGGAATTAGGTGAATACTGTGTGGTAGTGTTTCAGTCTAGTGATTGGTGGTGTGGTGTTGATGAATTTAATATCCTGTGTGTACAAACTTTATTTCAACAAAATACAGTGCATAGACTTACAAGACTGGATGGCATTTGATAGGAATTTGTACTATCAAAAAGTCGCACAGAGTAAACTGTGGACTGATAACAGAACCATCTGTCTATACAAGCATTGGGTTTTAACTGTGACTTAAGATTGTTGGTAAAGTGACTGAGATGGGAAGTTAAACATTTTTTTTCATGAAATGCTGGTTCAGTCTTGTGGGTGGGTGCCTGTGGAACATGTGTAGGTATGAAGACAAAGACAGGTTGCAGAACGTATTTTTATTGGGAAAACGTTTTGCTCTGTAGAACTTTGTCATGTCTAACAAGCTCTACACAGCAAAATGTTGTCCCAGTAAAGTATTGCTCAGGAACTTTGCTTTTGTTTACATACCTATCAGCAATATGCTATTTCATCCAAGACAGGAAGGGATGAGTCTAAGGAAGTGCATAAAATGTTTACATCACCCTAATGGACAGTTGAAAACTGTTAGTGTGGCAGCATAAAACATCGAGCTAGGACGCTAAATGGAGACATTCTGAGAAATGTGTGGTGATAGGAAGACATGTATGTATAACAAACAACCTTCCATTTATACAAAATTGCACTCACTGGGGGTTTTACCACATACTTTATAAAGCCCCCAGTAATTACCTATTTGTAGCTAATGGAGCAGAGCTATGCTCATGGTGTCCTTTCAATACTTTGTTCATCAAATGAGAGTTTTTTTCTTTGCTTAGAGTGGTCATGCCACCATTCACAATGTGAGTGGTGTTAGCTCAAAACAGATTTGATATATATTTGAAGTGCAAATGTAGGTAACCTCATATAATTGTAATATGGAATAGCT
This sequence comes from Cherax quadricarinatus, assembly GCF_038502225.1. Taxonomy (NCBI): domain Eukaryota; kingdom Metazoa; phylum Arthropoda; class Malacostraca; order Decapoda; family Parastacidae; genus Cherax; species Cherax quadricarinatus. The sequence continues at coordinate 4,993,449 of NC_091340.1, read as the reverse complement.
CCGGGTAGTGAATGGTGGTGAAAAAAATGAATTCGAATGAATTTGAGGGTTTGAGGCACCAAAGGTGGCTAAGCTAAGATGTATATGAACATCTCCAACACCACCACTACCACCAACTATCATTATCACCATAAACCACTATCACCATTTCCATTACCTCACCCCCACCCTGCCACCATCACAATGACACACATCACACTGATGTCACCACTATCCATCACAACCAAGGCCTCCGACTTATACCGGTAGGCCCCATTTTACAGCACTTCACTTTATGGCATTTCGCTAATGCAGTTGTTTTCAATTACTATACCCATTCTTCATTTATTCAGACTTCGTACAATAAATATTTTCACCACTCTCTATAAACTAAGAACAGAAATATTTTAAGATAAGTAATGTGTGTACTGTATATGCATTTTTTAGGCCTAGCTCACTTAATATATGATAGTGTAAATATGTTATCATGCTTTTATATGCATTTTAAAGTGAAAAATTGGTTATGTTTCACTTTACAGCGGTAGCCCGGAACCTAACCCTTTACAATTATGCACCTCACACTTACACTGTTGCTTGGTTAACAACGCTTTCGCCTCACACTGAGTGTCTATGATTTGATCCCTGATATGGGTGGAAATATTGGGCATGTATCCTTACACCTGCTGTCTCGTTCAATTAGCAAGCAAGTAGGTACATACCTGGGTGTTATGGTGCCCCGTGGCCTGGTGGTTAAACCTCTCACTTCACGAGGTGAGGGCCTGGGTTCAATTCCCAGCGAGGGTAGAAACATTGGGTGTGTCCTTACATCGGTTGTCTATGTTCCCCATCAGTAAAGTGGGTACCACCACCATTCAACCAGTACCACCACCATTCCACCAGTACCACCACCATTCCACCAGTACCACCATCATTCCACCAGTACCACCACCATTCCACCAGTACCACCTCCATTCCACCAGTACCACCTCCATTCCACCAGTACCACCACCATTCCACCAGTACCACCATCATTCCACCAGTACCACCACCATTCCACCAGTACCACCTCCATTCCACCAGTACCACCACCATTCCACCAGTACCACCACCATTCCACCAATACCACCACCATTCCACCAATACCACCACCATTCCACCAGTACCACCACCATTCCACCAATACCACCACCATTCCACCAGTACCACCATTCCACCAGCACCACCACCATTCCACCAGTACCACCACCATTCCACCAGTACCACCACCATTCCACCAGTACCACCACCATTCCACCAGTACCACCACCATTCCACCAATACCACCACCATTCCACCAGTACCACCATTCCACCAGCACCACCACCATTCCACCAGTACCACCATTCCACCAGTACCACAACCATTCCACCAGTACCACCACCATTCCACCAGTACCACCACCATTCCACCAGTACCACCACCATTCCAACAGTACCACCACCATTCCACCAGTACCACCACCATTCCAACAGTACCACCACCATTCCACTAGTACCACCACCATTCCACCAGTACCACCACCATTCCACCAGTACCACCACCATTCCGCCAGTACCACCACCATTCCACCAGTATCACCACTATTCCACCAGTACCACCACCATTCCACCAGTACCACCACCATTCCACCAGTACCACCACCATTCCACCAGTACCACCATTCCAACAGTACCACCACCATTCCACCAGTACCACCACCATTCCACCAGTACCACCACCATTCCACCAGTACCACCACCATTCCACCAGTACCACCACCATTCCACCAGTACCACCACCATTCCACCAGTACCACCACCATTCCACCAGTACCACCACCATTCCACCAGTACCACCACCATTCCAACAGTACCACCACCATTCCACCAGTACCACCACCATTCCACCAGTACCACCACCATTCCACCAGTACCACCACCATTCCACCAGTACCACCACCATTCCACCAGTACCACCACCATTCCAACAGTATCACCACCATTCCACCAGTACCAGTACCACCACCATTCCAACAGTACCACCACCATTCCAACAGTACCACCACCATTCCAACAGTACCACCACCATTCCACCAGTACCACCACCATTCCACCAGTACCACCATTCCAACAGTACCACCACCATTCCACCAGTACCACCACCATTCCACCAGTACCACCATTCCACCAGTACCACCACCATTCCACCAGTACCACCACCATTCCACTAGTATCACCACTATTCCACCAGTACCACCACCATTCCACCAGTACCACCACCATTCCAACAGTACCACCACCATTCCACCAGTACCACCACCATTCCACCAGTACCACCATTCCAACTACCACCACCATTCCAACAGTACCACCACCATTCCACCAGTACCACCACCATTCCACCAGTACCACCACCATTCCACCAGTACCACCATTCCACCAGTACCACCACTATTCCACCAGTACCACCACCATTCCACCAGTACCAGTACCACCACCATTCCACTAGTACCACCACCATTCCACCAGTACCACCACCATTCCAACAGTACCACCACCATTCCAACAGTACCACCACCATTCCACCACCATTCCACTAGTACCACCACCATTCCACCAGTACCACCACCATTCCACCAGTACCACCACCATTCCAACAGTACCACCACCATTCCAACAGTACCACCACCATTCCACCAGTACCACCACTCACGCACCTTACAATCTCTGCCGTCGAAGGTAGATTCATCAACTTCTTGGCCAAGTTTAAACTTCAGTTCCGTGGTCTTCAGTGTGGTGGTGGTCTTTAAGGTCCATTCCCCATTATTCTCTATGAACTCCACCGTGGGCTTGCTGGTCTGACCCAGCTTCCTCAGCATCATTCCTACACCTGCAACGAAAATAAACGTTGTTGATAATGGTTCAGATAACCGACAACTTGGCAAATTAGACACATGTACAACACTTGGGTATCTTTACTGAGGAAACGTTTCGCCACACAGTGGCTTCATCAGTCCTATACAGAGAAGAATGATGAAGATCAGAAAGAATTCGAAGTAATCAGTCCCTCAGCCTGGAGTCGATGTACACAGTAATTTTGCCACAGTCAGACCCCTGGTAAGTATGGGCTCCTAGCCGAAGCTGAGCATTGTTTCCAATACCCCGGAGCACAGGACTGTGGTAAGTTATTTTATCAAATCTTGCAGCATGGAAAGAACCCACGGGGGTGGGGGCGCAAGTCCTCCATGCCTAATTCTTGACAGGATGGGTACTGAAGCATGAATCTCCTAGATATGCCTCTTGAAAGGTAAATGCAGCAGCATGAATGCCCACATCTACCTCTTGAAAGGTAGGGGCAGCAGCATGAATCCCCACATCTGCCTCCTGACAATCTAAGTGCAAGGGCACGAATGTCTCTCACCCGTTCCCCGTCAAGGCTGGTGTGGAGATATGAGTTCCCAACAACTACCTACCCAGGCACCTACTTACCTACTGCTAGGTGAACAGGGACAGCAGGTGTAAGGAAACATACCCAATGTTACCACCCGTGCGGAGGATTGAACCACGGACAACTTCGAATATATTCTGATGTATATTTATCTCGTGTGTATGTGTACTCAACTGTACTTCCTTAATTGTGATTGCAGGGGTCGATTCATAGCTCCTGGCCCCACCTCTTCACTGGTCGCTAGTAGGTCCTCTTCCTGCTCTATGAGCTTTATCATACTTCACGTGTGTTAATTAACATTTTGTCCTAGGCCCATGTCGATTAGACACTAGGCGGCCTGTTACACACACACACACACACACACACACATATATATATATTTTATTTTTTTTATTATCACACCGGCCGATTCCCACCAAGGCAGGGTGGCCCGAAAAAGAAAAACTTTCACCATCATTCACTCCATCACTGTCTTGCCAGAAGGGTGCTTTACACTACAGTTTTTAAACTGCAACATTAACACCCCTCCTTCAGAGTGCAGGCACTGTACTTCCCATCTCCAGGACTCAAGTCCGGCCTGCCGGTTTCCCTGAATCCCTTCATAAATGTTACTTTGCTCACACTCCAACAGCACGTCAAGTATTAAAAACCATTTGTCTCCATTCACTCCTATCAAACACGCTCACGCATGCCTGCTGGAAGTCCAAGCCCCTCGCACACAAAACCTCCTTTACCCCCTCCCTCCAACCCTTCCTAGGCCGACCCCTACCCCGCCTTCCTTCCACTACAGACTGATACACTCTTGAAGTCATTCTGTTTCGCTCCATTCTCTCTACATGTCCGAACCACCTCAACAACCCTTCCTCAGCCCTCTGGACAACAGTTTTGGTAATCCCGCACCTCCTCCTAACTTCCAAACTACGAATTCTCTGCATTATATTCACACCACACATTGCCCTCAGACATGACATCTCCACTGCCTCCAGCCTTCTCCTCGCTGCAACATTCATCACCCACGCTTCACACCCATATAAGAGCGTTGGTAAAACTATACTCTCATACATTCCCCTCTTTGCCTCCAAGGACAAAGTTCTTTGTCTCCACAGACTCCTAAGTGCACCACTCACTCTTTTTCCCTCATCAATTCTATGATTCACCTCATCTTTCATAGACCCATCTGCTGACACGTCCACTCCCAAATATCTGAATACGTTCACCTCCTCCATACTCTCTCCCTCCAATCTGATATTCAATCTTTCATCACCTAATCTTTTTGTTATCCTCATAACCTTACTCTTTCCTGTATTCACCTTTAATTTTCTTCTTTTGCACACCCTACCAAATTCATCCACTAATCTCTGCAACTTCTCTTCAGAATCTCCCAAGAGCACAGTGTCATCAGCAAAGAGCAGCTGTGACAACTCCCACTTTGTGTGTGATTCTTTATCTTTTAACTCCACGCCTCTTGCCAAGACCCTCGCATTTACTTCTCTTACAACCCCATCTATAAATATATTAAACAACCACGGTGACATCACACATCCTTGTCTAAGGCCTACTTTTACTGGGAAAAAATTTCCCTCTTTCCTACATACTCTAACTTGAGCCTCACTATCCTCGTAAAAACTCTTCACTGCTTTCAGTAACCTACCTCCTACACCATACACTTGCAACATCTGCCACATTGCCCCCCTATCCACCCTGTCATACGCCTTTTCCAAATCCATAAATGCCACAAAGACCTCTTTAGCCTTATCTAAATACTGTTCACTTATATGTTTCACTGTAAACACCTGGTCCACACACCCCCTACCTTTCCTAAAGCCTCCTTGTTCATCTGCTATCCTATTCTCCGTCTTACTCTTAATTCTTTCAATTATAACTCTACCATACACTTTACCAGGTACACTCAACAGACTTATCCCCCTATAATTTTTGCACTCTCTTTTATCCCCTTTGCCTTTATACAAAGGAACTATGCATGCTCTCTGCCAATCCCTAGGTACCTTACCTTCTTCCATACATTTATTAAATAATTGCACCAACCACTCCAAAACTATATCCCCACCTGCTTTTAACATTTCTATCTTTATCCCATCAATCCCGGCTGCCTTACCCCCTTTCATTTTACCTACTGCCTCACGAACTTCCCCCACACTCACAACTGGCTCTTCCTCACTCCTACAAGATGTTATTCCTCCTTGCCCTATACACGAAATCACAGCTTCCCTATCTTCATCAACATTTAACAATTCCTCAAAATATTCCTTCCATCTTCCCAATACCTCTAACTCTCCATTTAATAACTCTCCTCTCCTATTTTTAACTGACAAATCCATTTGTTCTCTAGGCTTTCTTAACTTGTTAATCTCACTCCAAAACTTTTTCTTATTTTCAACAAAATTTGTTGATAACATCTCACCCACTCTCTCATTTGCTCTCTTTTTACATATTATATATATATATATATATATATATATATATATATATATATATATATATATATATATATATATATATATATATATATATATATATATATATATGTCGTGCCGAATAAGCAGAATTTGTGATCTTGGCTTAAATAGCAACGCTCATCTTGCCGTATAGGACAAGTGAAAATTTGTGTATGCAATAATTTCGCCAAAATCATTCTGAACCTAACGAAAAAAATATATTTCACTGTGTTTGTTTAGTATTAAATTTCTGTAAACAAATCTAAAATATATTTAGTTGGGTTAGGCTAAAATAAATTGTTCTTGTTATAATAAGGTTAGGTAAGTTTTCTAAGATTCTTTTGGTGCAAAATTAATTTTTTTTACATTAACATTAATGAAAAAACTATATCTTTAAACGTATAAGAGTAAATTTTAGAAAGGACTTAATTTTAAATGAGTTCTTGCTAATTGAACAGTTTTACATATTCTGCACGACATATATATATATATATATATATATATATATATATATATATATATATATATATATATATATATATATATATATATATATATATATTTTTATATATATATATATATATATATATATATATATATATATATATATATACATATTGTGTGTGTGTGTGGAGATGAACAGTTGACGTACATGTGGATGGGTGTATATATCTTGGTTTATTTATTTATTTATTTATTATAAATTTGAGCACACATACAGAGGTACAAAAAAATACAGATAAGAGCAGCATGCCAAAGCCACTTATACTATGCATAGCATTACGGGCTGGCTTAGAATTAACTTAAGATTAACTAAGCAATGATGAAGTCAGTGATAAAACATTAATGTAAACAGATTACTATAAAGCACAAGTGAGTATTACAAAGACAGGTCATATGGTTGCATTCTGTCATATGAAGGATTCTGTTAGGTAGTGTATTTAAAAAATAATAAAGTTAGATTCGGTTTTAGGTTTAACATTTATGTGATATAATTGTGAGAAACATTTAAGATATACAATTTATAAGGTTCAGTTATTCAGTATTTATTTGGTTTTGGGTGAGTAAGTGATCTTTGAGTAGAGACTTGAATTTATAAACAGGTAGTGTTTCTTTTATATTTACAGGTCAGAAGTCGCCAGAAACTTACCACAGGTCAGCTGTTTTTAATAATCTTCCTGGCCTGCTAGTGTACTCGCATATAATCTAGTGATACCAGTGAATAGCAGAATACAGTGTTGTAGTAGCAACTAACCAGTATTATAATGGTACTTAGTGGAGTGGAGTGACTTTCATTAGTTTCATTTTCTTGAAATACGAGACGTTACTGTGAATTTCATATAACCTGTAGTTACCAGCGGTCGCAATATACACAACGAGAAGCAATTATTACTACAGAAAAAGCGTCCTTCCTCCAAAATTTGCACCAGTCAACTATAGTGATAATATAGCATTTATTGTGGTGGAGACGGAAAAACAAAAATAGAAAAGCCAGATACAGCGATTGATAAACAAAGAGGTCGACTGTACGTCATTGTAGGAGCTGCCAGATATCACCGGCTCTTCAACACGCAAGTTATACTTTTGTATTAGTCAAATCACATATTACTCGGGTAGATAATTTCCAGTAGATCCTTCATGTGTTAGCTCAAATCACCGACCAGTATGTTTTAAATAAGTGACCCACTGATCAGAGCAGATCGACTGGTCCGAACCCTTGACTGGTCCGAACCCTTGACTGGTCCGAACCCGGGACTGGTTTCAAACAGTTTCGTTGGACAATAAAGCAGACTGTAAACGGATGGGTTTGTAGGCGCCCTTATAAACACAAACATTAAAAATCAGGAACGTGACGGTAAGCTGTCCAATATACAAAAAGAGTTAGAAACAGAAATACAAATAGCTAGAGCTTCATTTAAGGTTATTAATATAATATTCAAGAGGTTGCTAGTAGACTTGCAGTAAATCAACCATTCAAATCATTATGAAGCTGTGTGTAGTCTGTGGTCAGTCAAACAAACGGGCTACCACATGGATAAATTGTCTTTTTTGTGGAAATTGGTGTCACGCTCCTTGTGCAGATATCCCAGAACTAGCTACAAGCAGTATTAAAACAGAGAAGTGTTTTTGGGTATGCCCAAATGAGGAAAATCTGTGGACTAAAATCACAAGGGTATTAAAAGAGGATAACATCAAAGCTGCTTTCATAGAAAACCTGGAAGCTTTCTACAACAGATGGGAACATAAAAAGTCCGGGCTGAATGGTACTGCCCTTGATACTGGCCATGTAGTCACAAACTGTAAGGCTGGAGGTGATGTCCTGGTAGTCAGTAAATGTAGGGCTGATAGTGCTGTCCTGGGAGACAGTAATGGTGAAGCTGGAGGTGCTGTCCTGGGAGACAGTAATGGTGAAGCTGGAGATACTGTCCTGGGAGACAGTAATGGTGAAGCTGGAGGTGCTGTCCTGGGAGACAGAAATGGTGAAGCTGGAGATACTGTCCTGGTAGACAGTAATGGTGAAGCTGGAGATTTTGTCCAGGTAGTCGGGAATTATACGCAGGAAGGAATACATATAAATGACCTCATAGAGGACAGGAGCCATAGTAGGGAAACAAGTGTAGTCAAAGATAAGATAAAACCAATATTGCAAACCAGAAATACCGCAGGAAATAGCAAACAAGAGGACTCCAATAGCAATAGTGAGGATAAATTACCAAAAACAACTGGTGGGAGCTCCATTGTTGGTGCTAAGGAGGATAGGAATAAGACAGGGAAACATGCACCAACAGGGAATACAGTCACAGAAACCCAAGGCAAACGGAAACCAAGCCTGTGCACATACTATGCACTTGGTATCTGCTGGCATGGGAAATCTGGAAAAACAGATGGGACATGCAACTATGACCACCCTAGAAAATGTCATGCCCATATGACAACAGGAAAATGCAAACTCCCTTCCTGTAAGCTTTTTCACCCTGAAATGTGTACCTCTTCAGTACAGGAAAGACTGTGCTATAACTTAAATTGCCAGGCATACCATCTAAAGGGGACAAAAAGATACAAAACATCCAGGCCATGGGAAAACCTGGGTAGCCACAGCCACTCAAGAGGGAGAGGTTTTTTAGTGCCAGGAAGGAAAAAAAACTGGCAGGAAATGGCAGAAATCGTACACCAAATCCAGTCATTCCTGGAGTGGAACCACAGTCGATGGCCTCCACTCCAAACCAACAGATACAGATACTAATGCCGGAAAAAAAATCCCCCCCCAGTACCAACAATACCACCAGTCCGATAACATTCTTCTTTGCAAATATACAGGGTCTAAAGCCAGCAATAAACAACAAAATACCTTTCATCCGTGGACTGCTTGCAGAGGCAAAGGCAATGTTCGCGGCTTTCACTGAGACCCACATAAAGGATCACTTGGACAACGAAATATGGATCCCAGGTTACAACCTATACAGATGTGACAGAGTGAACAGGCAAAAGGGGGGGGTTGGCCTGTACATTGCAGAGTCACTTGTTTGCACAGAACTGCTTAATGCCTCAAATGACGTAGTGGAAGTTTTAGCAGTAAAGGTCGAGAACCAAAACCTAGTCATTGTGGTAGTCTACAAGCCTCCGGATGCAACATCCCAGCAATTCCAGGAACAGCTGTTAAAAATTGACCACTGTCTGGAAAATCTTCCAGCTCCTGCACCCAACATCTTGCTCCTGGGGGATTTCAACTTAAGGCACCTAAAATGGAGGAATATAGCAAATAATATTGTTGCAGTAATAACACCAGGAGGCAGCTCTGATGAAAACTCACACTCACACGAGCTTTTAAATCTCTGCACAAAATTCAATTTAAACCAGCAAATAATAGAGCCTACTAGACTGGAGAATACACTAGACCTCATCTTCACTAACAATGATGATCTGATAAGAAATGTCACCATATCAAAAACAATATACTCAGATCACAACATAATTGAGGTTCAGACATGTATGCGTGGAGCCTCAGACCGACAAAATGAGACTAGTCACGAGGGAGCATTCACCAAATTCAACTTCAATAACAAAAACATAAAGTGGGACCAAGTAAACCAAGTCCTAACCGATATAAGCTGGGAAGATATACTAAGCAACACAGACCCAAACTTATGCCTAGAACAGATTAACTCGGTGGCACTCGATGTATGCACAAGGCTTATTCCTCTAAGAAAAAGGAGGAGTAGATGTAAAATAGAAAGAGACAGGCGCTCCCTTTACAGGCGACGGAAAAGAATAACAGAGCGGCTAAAAGAGGTCAATATATCAGAAATGCGCAGGGAGACACTGGTCAGAGAAATAGCAAGCATCGAACTTAAGCTAAAAGAATCCTTTAGGAGTCAGGAATCGCGGGAAGAACTAAAAGCCATAAATGAAATCGAAAGAAACCCAAAGTATTTCTTCTCCTATGCCAAATCAAAATCGAGAACAACGTCCAGTATTGGGCCCCTACTTAAACAAGATGGGTCCTACACAGATGACAGCAAGGAAATGAGTGAGCTACTCAAGTCCCAATATGACTCAGTTTTTAGCAAGCCGCTAACCAGACTGAGAGTCGAAGATCAAAATGAATTTTTTATGAGAGAGCCACAAAATTTGATTAACACAAGCCTATCCGATGTTATCCTGACGCCAAATGACTTCGAACAGGCGATAAATGACATGCCCATGCACTCTGCCCCAGGGCCAGACTCATGGAACTCTGTGTTCATCAAGAACTGCAAGAAGCCCATATCACGAGCCTTTTCCATCCTATGGAGAGGGAGCATGGACACGGGGGTCGTCCCTCAGTTACTAAAAACAACAGACATAGCCCCACTCCACAAAGGGGGCAGTAAAGCAACAGCAAAGAACTACAGACCAATAGCACTAACATCCCATATCATAAAAATCTTTGAAAGGGTCCTAAGAAGCAAGATCACCACCCATCTAGAAACCCATCAGTTACACAACCCAGGGCAACATGGGTTTAGAACAGGTCGCTCCTGTCTGTCTCAACTACTGGATCACTACGACAAGGTCCTAAATGCACTAGAAGACAAAAAGAATGCAGATGTAATATATACAGACTTTGCAAAAGCCTTCGACAAGTGTGACCATGGCGTAATAGCGCACAAAATGCGCGCTAAAGGAATAACAGGAAAAGTTGGTCGATGGATCTATAATTTCCTCACTAACAGAACACAGAGAGTAGTCGTCAACAGAGTAAAGTCCGAGGCAGCTACGGTGAAAAGCTCTGTTCCACAAGGCACAGTACTAGCTCCCATCTTGTTCCTCATCCTCATATCCGACATAGACAAGGATGTCAGCCACAGCACCGTGTCTTCCTTTGCAGATGACACCCGAATCTGCATGACAGTGTCTTCCATTGCAGACACTGCAAGGCTCCAGGCGGACATCAACCAAATCTTTCAGTGGGCTGCAGAAAACAATATGAAGTTCAACGATGAGAAATTTCAATTACTCAGATATGGTAAACATGAGGAAATTAAATCTTCATCAGAGTACAAAACAAATTCTGGCCACAAAATAGAGCGAAACACCAACGTCAAAGACCTGGGAGTGATTATGTCGGAGGATCTCACCTTCAAGGACCATAACATTGTATCAATCGCATCTGCTAGAAAAATGACAGGATGGATAATGAGAACCTTCAAAACTAGGGAGGCCAAGCCCATGATGACACTCTTCAGGTCACTTGTTCTATCTAGGCTGGAATATTGCTGCACTCTAACAGCACCTTTCAAGGCAGGTGAAATTGCCGACCTAGAAAATGTACAGAGAACTTTCACGGCGCGCATAACGGAGATAAAACACCTCAATTACTGGGAGCGCTTGAGGTTTCTAAACCTGTATTCCCTGGAACGCAGGAGGGAGAGATACATGATTATATACACCTGGAAAATCCTAGAGGGACTAGTACCGAACTTGCACACGAAAATCACTCACTACGAAAGCAAAAGACTTGGCAGACGATGCACCATCCCCCCAATGAAAAGCAGGGGTGTCACTAGCACGTTAAGAGACCATACAATAAGTGTCAGGGGACCGAGACTGTTCAACTGCCTCCCAGCACACATAAGGGGGATTACCAACAGACCCCTGGCAGTCTTCAAGCTGGCACTGGACAAGCACCTAAAGGCAGTTCCTGATCAGCCGGGCTGTGGCTCGTACGTTGGTTTGCGTGCAGCCAGCAGCAACAGCCTGGTTGATCAGGCGCTGATCCACCAGGAGGCCTGGTCACAGACCGGGCCGCGGGGGCGTTGACCCCCGAAACTCTCTCCAGGTAAACTCCAGGTAAACAGGTAATGAATTCCAGATTTTAGGGCCTTTTATGTGCATTGAGTTTTTGCATAGTGTGAGATGAACACGAGGAACATCAAAGAGTGATCTGTGCCTTGTGTTATGGTCATGTGTTCTGTTGAGGTTGGCAAGGAGATGTTTGAGGGGAGGGTTAATATCAGAGTTAAGTGTTCTATGTATGTAATAGGTGCAGTAATAAGTATGGATGTTTTGTATGGTGAGTAGGTTTAGTGTATTGAATATTGGTGGAGTGTGCTGCCTGTAGTGAGAATTTGTTATCATTCTAACTGCAGCCTTTTGTTGGGTAATTAGTGGTCTGAGATGGTTAATTGTTGTTGAGCCCCATGCACAAATTCCGTAGGTGTTGATATACATTTGGGATTTATTGTAATCCCAAAAGGATTTAAGAATCCTTGACTTGTGGCAGTGATGGTTTAAACACAAGCCACCTTTTGGTGCAGTAATATACACTGAAAGGTGTATGTCTATAGCGTATATATACAGATGACTGTAATCCTTATTTTGGGTATTTGGATTAGCGTATCTCTGACTTGTATGGCTGGGTTGTGGGAATGGGTTGCTTGGTGTAGAAATGGGCTGGGTGGAGAGGGAACAAGTTGGGTGGTGCTGGAATTGGCTGTGGGGGGAGAAATGGGTTGGATGGAGTGATGAATGGACTGGGTGATGGGAGAAATTGGGTTGGCCCATGATTCAGCCAGCCAGAATGTACCTTGAGTTTGTTTACACGCTACCATAACAAGCAAACTGTGTTTACACCCTCTGACGAGGGTGCTGATACAAATGTAGTCTCCATCACTACAGCATCACCGTAGTAACCTCCATCACTACAGCATCACTGTAGTAACCTCCATCACTACAGCATCACTGTAGTAACCTCCATCACTACAGCATCACTGTAGTAACCTCCATCACTACAGCATCACTGTAGTAACCTCCATCACTACAGCATCACTGTAGTAACCTCCATCACTACAGCATCACTGTAGTAACCTCCATCACTACAGCATCACTGTAGTAACCTCCATCACTACAGCATCACTGTAGTAACCTACATCACTACAGCATCACTGTAGTAACCTCCATCACTACAGCATCACTGTAGTAACCTACATCACTACAGCATCACTGTAGTAACCTCCATCACTACAGCATCACTGTAGTAACCTCCATCACTACAGCATCACTGTAGTAACCTACATCACTACAGCATCACTGTAGTAACCTCCATCACTACAGCATTACTGTAGTAACCTCCATCACTACAGCATCACTGTAGTAACCTCCATCACTACAGCATCACTGTAGTAACCTCCATCACTACAGCATCACTGTAGTAACCTCCATCACTACAGCATCACTGTAGTAACCTCCATCACTACAGCATCACTGTAGTAACATACATCACTACAGCATCACTGTAGTAACCTCCATCACTACAGCATCACTGTAGTAACCTCCATCACTACAGCATCACTGTAGTAACCTCCATCACTACAGCATCACTGTAGTAACCTCCATCACTACAGCATCACTGTAGTAACCTCCATCACTATAGCATCACTGTAGTAACCTCCATCACTACAGCATCACTGTAGTAACCTCCATCACTACAGCATCACTGTAGTAACCTCCATCACTACAGCATCACTGTAGTAACCTCCATCACTACAGCATCACTGTAGTAACCTCCATCACTACAGCATCACTGTAGTAACCTCCATCACTACAGCATCACTGTAGTAACCTCCATCACTACAGCATCACTGTAGTAACCTCCATCACTACAGCATCACTGTAGTAACCTCCATCACTACAGCATCACTGTAGTAACCTCCATCACTACAGCACTGTAGTAACCTCCATCACTACAGCATCACTGTAGTAACCTCCATCACTACAGCATCACTGTAGTAACCTCCATCACTACAGCACTGTAGTAACCTCCATCACTACAGCATCACTGTAGTAACCTCCATCACTACAGCACTGTAGTAACCTCCATCACTACAGCATCACTGTAGTAACCTCCATCACTACAGCACTGTAGTAACCTCCATCACTACAGCACTGTAGTAACCTCCATCACTACAGCACTGTAGTAACCTCCATCACTACAGCATCACTGTAGTAACCTCCATCACTACAGCATCACTGTAGTAACCTCCATCACTACAGCATCACTGTAGTAACCTACATCACTACAGCATCACTGTAGTAACCTCCATCACTACAGCATCACTGTAGTAACCTCCATCACTACAGCACTGTAGTAACCTCCATCACTACAGCATCACTGTAGTAACCTCCATCACTACAGCACTGTAGTAACCTCCATCACTACAGCATCACTGTAGTAACCTCCATCACTACAGCATCACTGTAGTAACCTCCATCACTACAGCATCACTGTAGTAACCTCCATCACTACAGCATCACTGTAGTAACCTCCATCACTACAGCATCACTGTAGTAACCTCCATCACTACAGCATCACTGTAGTAACCTCCATCACTACAGCATCACTGTAGTAACCTCCATCACTACAGCATCACTGTAGTAACCTCCATCACTACAGCATCACTGTAGTAACCTCCATCACTACAGCATCACTGTAGTAACCTCCATCACTACAGCATCACTGTAGTAACCTCCATCACTACAGCACTGTAGTAACCTCCATCACTACAGCATCACTGTAGTAACCTCCATCACTACAGCATCACTGTAGTAACCTCCATCACTACAGCACTGTAGTAACCTCCATCACTACAGCATCACTGTAGTAACCTCCATCACTACAGCACTGTAGTAACCTCCATCACTACAGCATCACTGTAGTAACCTCCATCACTACAGCACTGTAGTAACCTCCATCACTACAGCACTGTAGTAACCTCCATCACTACAGCACTGTAGTAACCTCCATCACTACAGCATCACTGTAGTAACCTCCATCACTACAGCACTGTAGTAACCTCCATCACTACAGCACTGTAGTAACCTCCATCACTACAGCATCACTGTAGTAACCTCCATCACTACAGCATCACTGTAGTAACCTCCATCACTACAGCATCACTGTAGTAACCTACATCACTACAGCATCACTGTAGTAACCTCCATCACTACAGCATCACTGTAGTAACCTCCATCACTACAGCACTGTAGTAACCTCCATCACTACAGCATCACTGTAGTAACCTCCATCACTACAGCACTGTAGTAACCTCCATCACTACAGCATCACTGTAGTAACCTCCATCACTACAGCATCACTGTAGTAACCTCCATCACTACAGCATCACTGTAGTAACCTCCATCACTACAGCACTGTAGTAACCTCCATCACTACAGCATCACTGTAGTAACCTCCATCACTACAGCACTGTAGTAACCTCCATCACTACAGCACTGTAGTAACCTCCATCACTACAGCATCACTGTAGTAACCTCCATCACTACAGCACTGTAGTAACCTCCATCACTACAGCATCACTGTAGTAACCTCCATCACTACAGCATCACTGTAGTAACCTCCATCACTACAGCATCACTGTAGTAACCTCCATCACTATATGGATGGAAATATAAACACAAATGCAGTATAATGTGATCCTTTATTGACTACGTTTCGCCCACACAGTGGGCTT
Organism: Cherax quadricarinatus; assembly: GCF_038502225.1. Lineage (NCBI taxonomy): Eukaryota > Metazoa > Arthropoda > Malacostraca > Decapoda > Parastacidae > Cherax > Cherax quadricarinatus. The sequence goes on along the minus strand of NC_091340.1, from coordinate 4,977,542 downwards.
TTTCAAGTCACAAACAGAACTACCTGGGGTGGAAGGAACGCGAGTATTTATAGTCCGGTTCAGAATGCTGAGGTCAGGTGAAGAATGCTGCATCTGATGATGTACCGAGTGGGGTTATAGAGTCTAAAAACTTGGGTAGATTGGAAAGGAGATTGGATAAGTTTGTGAGCAGACCTTCTACAGTGTTCTTATGTGGGATAGCGATGAAGAAGTTTCTTGGCAAGTGGTTCAGCTATGTTATAGAAGCCACTATTCTGGTTGAAGTTGTCGGATATAGAAATAAGTGATGATTCCAGGATTCTTCGGTATTGAGTGTTGTCTTCTGTGGCGATAAGTCTTGAGTTTCTGTAGTTTATCAAGTGGTTGTGTGAATTACGGTGTTGTACGCAGGCATTCCTTGTGTCGTCAGACCTGCTTGCGTATTGGTGTTCTGAAATACGTGTTTCTAGGTCCCTTGATGTTTCGCCCACGTATACCTTGTTGCAGTCATTACAAGGGATTACGTATACCCCTGCAGAGGATGGAGGCTTGTCCTGTCTACTACTGGTGATGTCCTTGATGGTCGTGGTTGTGGAGGTAGATACTTGGAATGATGTTTTGGCAAAGATGTTGGAAACATGTTTGGCAATGGAGTTGGTGGGAAGGACTATGTATCTCTTCTCGGCAGTGTCTTCTCTGGGTGTGTTGAAGATGTTTAATGCTCGCCGTCTGCAGTCTCTGATGAAGTGACGAGGATAGTGGAGCTTAGAAAATATTTGTTCAATTATAGTGCATTCTTCCTCAAGGAACTCGTTGCTGCAGATTCTGAGTGCACGCAGGAAGAAGCCTATAATTACACCACGTTTGGTTTTGGTGTCGTGGTGAGAGTAGAAGTGGAGAAGATCGTTTTGGTTGGTGGGTTTTCGATAGACTTTAAAACGAAGTTCGTGGTCAGATTTGCATAGCAGGACATCAAGGAAAGGAAGAGTGTTGTCGACTTCTTCTTCAAGTGTGAACTGGATTGAAGGCTCGACCTGGTTGAGCTTGTCTTGGAGAGCTTGAACGTTGAAGCGTTTAGGAGTTATGAGGAGAATGTCGTCAACATAACGGAGCCAGGTGACAGACGAAGGAATAATGGTGGAGAAACGTTCGGCTTCTAGATGTTCCATGTATAGGTTCGCCAGGACTGCACTGAGTGGCGAACCCATGGGTAGTCCAAAAGTCTGCTGAAAGAGGTGATTTTCGAAAGAGAAACACGTAAAGCCAACACATAGTTCAACAAGGTCGATGAAATCGCTGGCTGGAATGGGAAGATCAAGTGAATCGTCAATTTTCCTGCGCAAGAGATCGATGGCTTGTGTAGTAGGTACTTTGGTGAATAGGGAAGTCACGTCAAGGCTGGAAAGTTTCTTGTTCCTGATGTTGATGTTGCGAATGCGATTGAGAAGATCACCTGAGTGTTCTCAATCGCATTCGCAACATCAACATCAGGAACAAGAAACTTTCCAGCCTTGACGTGACTTCCCTATTCACCAAAGTACCTACTACACAAGCCATCGATCTCTTGCGCAGGAAAATTGACGATTCACTTGATCTTCCCATTCCAGCCAGCGATTTCATCGACCTTGTTGAACTATGTGTTGGCTTTACGTGTTTCTCTTTCGAAAATCACCTCTTTCAGCAGACTTTTGGACTACCCATGGGTTCGCCACTCAGTGCAGTCCTGGCGAACCTATACATGGAACATCTAGAAGCCGAACGTTTCTCCACCATTATTCCTTCGTCTGTCACCTGGCTCCGTTATGTTGACGACATTCTCCTCATAACTCCTAAACGCTTCAACGTTCAAGCTCTCCAAGACAAGCTCAACCAGGTCGAGCCTTCAATCCAGTTCACACTTGAAGAAGAAGTCGACAACACTCTTCCTTTCCTTGATGTCCTGCTATGCAAATCTGACCACGAACTTCGTTTTAAAGTCTATCGAAAACCCACCAACCAAAACGATCTTCTCCACTTCTACTCTCACCACGACACCAAAACCAAACGTGGTGTAATTATAGGCTTCTTCCTGCGTGCACTCAGAATCTGCAGCAACGAGTTCCTTGAGGAAGAATGCACTATAATTGAACAAATATTTTCTAAGCTCCACTATCCTCGTCACTTCATCAGAGACTGCAGATGGCGAGCATTAAACATCTTCAACACACCCAGAGAAGACACTGCCGAGAAGAGATACATAGTCCTTCCCACCAACTCCATTGCCAAACATGTTTCCAACATCTTTGCCAAAACATCATTCCAAGTATCTACCTCCACAACCACGACCATCAAGGACATCACCAGTAGTAGACAGGACAAGCCTCCATCCTCTGCAGGGGTATACGTAATCCCTTGTAATGACTGCAACAAGGTATACGTGGGCGAAACATCAAGGGACCTAGAAACACGTATTTCAGAACACCAATACGCAAGCAGGTCTGACGACACAAGGAATGCCTGCGTACAACACCGTAATTCACACAACCACTTGATAAACTACAGAAACTCAAGACTTATCGCCACAGAAGACAACACTCAATACCGAAGAATCCTGGAATCATCACTTATTTCTATATCCGACAACTTCAACCAGAATAGTGGCTTCTATAACATAGCTGAACCACTTGCCAAGAAACTTCTTCATCGCTATCCCACATAAGAACACTGTAGAAGGTCTGCTCACAAACTTATCCAATCTCCTTTCCAAGCTACCCAAGTTTTTAGACTCTATAACCCCACTCGGTACATCATCAGATGCAGCATTCTTCACCTGACCTCAGCATTCTGAACCGGACTATAAATACTCGCGTTCCTTCCACCCCAGGTAGTTCTGTTTGTGACTTGAAAAAGCCCACTGTGTGGGCGAAACGTAGTCAATAAAGGATCACATTATACTGCATTTGTGTTTATATTTCCCTCGTGTCGGTATTTTATACCATTTATTTCCACTCCATCACTACAGCATCACTGTAGTAACCTCCATCACTACAGCATCACTGTAGTAACCTCCATCACTACAGCATCACTGTAGTAACCTACATCACTACAGCATCACTGTAGTAACCTACATCACTACAGCATCACTGTAGTAACCTCCATCACTACAGCATCACTGTAGTAACCTCCATCACTACAGCATCACTGTAGTAACCTCCATCACTACAGCATCACTGTAGTAACCTCCATCACTACAGCATCACTGTAGTAACCTCCATCACTACAGCATCACTGTAGTAACCTCCATCACTACAGCATCACTGTAGTAACCTCCATCACTACAGCATCACTGTAGTAACCTCCATCACTACAGCATCACCGTAGTAACCTCCATCACTACAGCATTACTGTAGTAACCTACATCACTACAGCATCACTGTAGTAACCTACATCACTACAGCATCACCGTAGTAACCTCCATCACTACAGCATCACCGTAGTAACCTCCATTACTACAGCGTAACGGACATATAGATGTGTTCTCCATCACTACATCGTGACTGACACAGAAAGAACATCTGTATGTCTTAATGTATGCCTAGTAATGGATTTGACTGCATGACGGTGGATGACACAGCAACCCGTCCTAACACCTAACCTTGTCAAACCTTGTGTAAAAAAAAAAAAAAGCACTATGTCTCTATGTCCCCCTTTTTTTGTTCTTTTTTATTGTAATAATAATAATAATCCCCCTTTGTTGACGATACCAGAACTTGCATCACAGTGTCATCCATCGAGGACACAGGACATCTCCAAGCAAACATTAACCTAGTCTTGAAATGGGACTCAGAAAACAATATGAAGTTCAATGAAGACAAATTTCAATTACTCTTCCATGGAAAACTCGAGGAAATAAAAACTGTATCGGAGTATAAAAAATTCCAACCACACAATAAAGCAAAAAAACTAATGCGAAGGACCTGGGAGTGATAATGTCAGAGAATCTCACTTTCAAAGATCACAACAATGTCTCTACCACATCTGAACCCCTCAAGGAAGGTTCCTTGACGCTGGTGAGGGGCTGTTGATCTAGGGAATTGTATCTGTGCTTCAGTTCTCTAAATTGAGTCTGAATACCTTCCATCTCCCCCACAGGCGCTGTATAATTCTACGGGTTTAGCGCTCTCCCAGGATTAAAATAATCTACCACATTTGCCAGAAAAATGACAGGATGGATAACTAGAACCTTCAAAACTAGGGATGCCAACCCCATGATGATTCTCTTCAAATCGCTTGTTTTCTTTAGGCTGGAATATTGCTGTACAGTAACTGCCCCCTTCAAGACAGGCACAATTGCTGACCTGAAGAATATACAGAGAAATTTCACTGTACGTACAATAAAGCATCTAAATTACTGGGAACAGTTGAAGTCCCTTGACCTGTACTCCTTGGAATGCAGGCGAGAAAGATACATGATAATATACACTTGGGAAATCCTAGAGGGACTAGTACCAAATCTGCACACGGAAATCACTCCCTTCAAGAGCAAAAGACTCGGCAGGTGGTGCGACATCCCCCCAATGAAAAGCAGGGGCTCCATGAGTACTCTAAGAGATAACACAGTGAGTGTCAGGGGCCCAAGACTGTTCAACTGCCTCCCAGCATACATGAGGGGGACTACCAATAGACCCCTGGCTGTCTTCAAGAAGGCGCTGGACAGCAACCTGAAGTCGGTACCTGATCAGCTGGGCTGTGGTTCGTTCGGCTAGCAGTAACAGTCTGGCTGGTCAGGCTCTGATCCACCACGAGGCCTGGTCACGGACCGGGCCGCGGCTGCGTTGATCCTCGAAACCCTCTCCAGGTATACTCCAGGTATACTTTTTCATAACCGAAAACAAGCTTTTTCAGTGACTGAAATTTGTTCTACAGGCGGAACGTCTCCAGAACATTTCCTTTCTGTAGCTTTCTCTATTTGCCGGCTTTGCACTATTTGCCTCAAAAACGAATATAAATAAAACGAAAATGAGTGGATGAACGATGGAGCAAGGCGAGAGATAGTGGAAAAGACGGTGTATCTCCGTGTGGACTTTATTAAGCTAGATAAAGTCCAGTCCAGCATGTTATGTCGTAATCAGATAATATCTCTATTGCTACAAGTACATGTACAAGGTATACAGGCTTAGCTGACATCAATGACTTACTGCTGTACAGAAACCCGCTTGTTATGCAGAGCATTTCGGGCAAATTAGATCAATTTTTGTCCCCAGGATGCGACCCACCAGTTAACTAACGCCCAGGTACCTATTTTACTGACGGGCGAACATGGACAGCAGGTGTCTTATGGAAACACGTCCTAATGTTTTCCAGCCGTACCGGGGGATCGATCCCCGAACTTCAGTGTGTGAGCTGAGTGCGCTAGCGATCGACCTATGAGACACCAAGTATCTTTCTCACTAAAACCAGAATAAGCAACACAGGTATCATCACCGACTCTTCTGGCTTGACTCTTACAAAAGTTATTTGAGTGCATTATAACACACAACCCCTGGGTAAAGCGAGACAATCAATTTCAATCGAAGGAAATGAAGGGTATCTAGTCAACTGCATGACTTGCATGACGTGGATGCAGGATCCATGACTCTTCATGTTTCAGTACCGTAACCTTCAGTGATAGGGAAAGAGGGGGTCGTGATGCTAGTGAAGGGCTTTTGATCCATGATATCAGAGCTGTTTTTCTCTTCCATGAATACATATATACAAATAAGCCACATTGGGATGGTAATCTTTAGCTCTAGATCTTTTGCACTCTCGTTCGTCGTCAGGAGCTATGCAGTGTTGCAAGACATCAACATGGGCCACCATTGACACCTTTTGCCTTCCCTCAGAGAATTTTCCCTTCTATTTGCTGCTGTCGTGCAACAATGCTTAGCTCCTGACGACGCACGAGAGCGTGAAAGTTCACACACACACACACACACACACACACACACACACACACAACCGTGGGTCCTTAGAGAAGGAGCAGAGATGCTGTGCGTGCCCCTAACCACAATCTTCAACATATCCCTTGAAACTGGGCAACTACCTGAGAAATGGAAGACAGCAAATGTAGTCCACATATTTAAGAAAGGAAACAGAAATGAGGCGCTAAACTGCAGACCTGTGTCTCTGACATGTATTGTGTGCAAAGTCATGGAGAAGATTGTCAGGAGGAGAGTGGTGGAACACCTGGAACGGAACAAGATTATAAATGAAAACCAGCATGGGTTCATGGAAGGCAAATCCTGTGTCACAAACCTTCTGGAGTTTTATGACAAGGTAACAGAAGTAAGACACGAGAGAGAGGGGTGGTTTGACTGCATTTTCCTAGACTGCAGGAAGGCTTTGACACAGTTCCCCACAAGAGAGGATCAGGCGCATATAACAGGGAGGGCACTGCAATGGATCAGGGAATACCTGACAGGGAGGCAACAACGAGTCATGGTACATGAAGAGGTATCACAGTGGGCGCCTGTGACGAGCAGGGTCCCACAGGGGTCAGTTCTAGGACCAGTGCTATTTTTGATATATACGAACGACATGATGGAAGGAATAGACTCTGAAGTGTCCCTATTCGCAGATGATGTGAAGCTGATGAGAAGAATTAAATCGGATGAGGATGAGGCAGGACTGCAAAGAGACCTGGACAGGCTGGACATGTGGTCCAGAACTGGCTTCTCAAATTCAACCCTGCCAAATGCAAAGTCATGAAGATTGGGGAGGGGCAAAGAAGACCGCAGACAGAGTATAGGCTAGGTGGACAAAGACTACAGACCTTACTCAGGGAGAAAGACCTTGGGGTGACCATAACACCGAGCACGTCACCGGAGGCACACATCAACCAAATAAATAAATAAATAAATAAATAAATAAATAAATAAATAAATAACCGCTGCAGCATACGGGCGCCTGGCAAACCTGAGAATAGCGTTCCGATACCTTAATAAGGAATCGTTCAAGACACTGTACACTGTGTATGTTATGCCCATACTGGAGTATGCAGCACCAGTCTGGAACCCACACCTGGTCAAGCACGTCAAGAAGTTAGAGAAAGTACAAAGGTTTGCAACAAGGCTAGTCCCAGAGCTCAGGGGAATGTCGTACGAGGAAAGGTTGAGGGAAATTGGACTGACGACACGAGGACAGAAGGGTCAGGGGAGACATAATAACGACATACAAGATACTGCGGGGAATAGACAAGGTGGACAGAGACAGGATGTTCCAGAGAGGGGACACAGAAACAAGGGGTCACAACTGGAAGCTGAAGACTCAGACGAGTCACAGGGACGTTAGGAAATATTTCTTCAGTCATAGAGTCGTCAGAAAGTGGAATAGCCTAGCAAGTGAAATAGTGGATTCAGGAACCATACATAGTTTTAAGAAGAGGTATGACAAAGCTCAGGAAGCAGAGAGGGAGAGGACCTAGTAGCTATCAGTGAAGAGGCGGGGCCAGGAGCTGAGTCTCGACCCCTGCAACCACAATTAGGTGAGTACAATTAGGTGAGTACACACTGACACTGGAAGACGAGGGATGATGTGATAACGACTTACAAATTACTGAAAGATGTTTCAGAGATGGAAAATAGGAACAAAAGGGAACAGCTGGAAGTCGAAAACTCAGATTAGTTATGGGGATGTTAGGAAGTATTTCTTCAGCCTTAGAGTTGTCAGGAAGTGGAATAAACTGTAGAATATGTGGTAGAGGCGGGATCCATACATACAAGCGATATGATAAGGCTCTCGAAGCCGGCAGAGAGTGGACCAAGTAGCGACTAGCGAAGAGGCGGGACAAGGAGCTGTGAATCAACCCCTGCAACCACGCGTAGGCGAGTACATATAGGTAAGTACACACTGCAAATGCGGAAAATTAAAAAAAAAATACATTTAAAATCTTAAAAAACAAATGGCGTCATCAGACTGAGAATATGGAGAAGTGTCCAAAGGAATAGATAACTTAAAAACCCATTTCTGTATATGTTGTGGCGAATAGGTAAAACTGGTCAATTAGGAAGAACTCATTTAGAATTAAGTCCTTTCTAAAATTTTCTCTTATACATTTAAAGATATATATTTTTTATTTATGTTAATGTAAAAATTAATGATTTTGTCCCAAAAGAACCTTAGGAAACTTACCTGACCTTACCTGATTTTTTTGCGAAATTATTGCATACGCAAATTTTCGCTTGCCGTATTCGGTAAGAAGTGCGTTGCTATTTAGGCCATAATCGCAAGTTTTACTTATTCGGCACGCACGATATATATATATATATATATATATATATATATATATATATATATATATATATATATATATATATATATATATATATATATATATATATATGTTAGTGGATGAGTTTGGGAATGTGTGTAAAGGTAGAAAGTTGAAAGTGAACATAGAAAAGAGTAAGGTGATGAGGGTGTCAAATGATTTAGATAAAGAAAAATTGGATATCAAATTGGGGAGGAGGAGTATGGAAGAAGTGAATGTTTTCAGATACTTGGGAGTTGACGTGTCGGCGGATGGATTTATGAAGGATGAGGTTAATCATAGAATTGATGAGGGAAAAAAGGTGAGTGGTGCGTTGAGGTATATGTGGAGTCAAAAAACGTTATCTATGGAGGCAAAGAAGGGAATGTATGAAAGTATAGTAGTACCAACACTCTTATATGGGTGTGAAGCTTGGGTGGTAAATGCAGCAGCGAGGAGACGGTTGGAGGCAGCGGAGATGTCCTGTTTAAGGGCAATGTGTGGTGTAAATATTATGCAGAAAATTCGGAGTGTGGAAATTAGGAGAAGGTGTGGAGTTAATAAAAGTATTAGTCAGAGGGCAGAAGAGGGGTTGTTGAGGTGGTTTGGTCATTTAGAGAGAATGGATCACAGTAGAATGACATGGAAAGCATATAAATCTATAGGGGAAGGCAGGCGGGGTAGGGGTCGTCCTCGAAAGGGTTGGAGAGAGGGGGTAAAGGAGGTTTTGTGGGTAAGGGGCTTGGACTTCCAGCAAGCGTGCGTGAGCGTGTTAGATAGGAGTGAATGGAGACGAATGGTACTTGGGACCTGACGATCTGTTGGAGTGTGAGCAGGGTAATATTTAGTGAAGGGATTCAGGGAAACCGGTTATTTTCATATAGTCGGACTTGAGTCCTGGAAATGGGAAGTACAATGCCTGCACTTTAAAGGAGGGGTTTGGGATATTGGCAGTTTGGAGGGATATGTTGTGTATCTTTATATGTTTATGCTTCTAGACTGTTGTATTCTGAGCACCTCTGCAAAAACAGTGATAATGTGCGAGTGTGGTGAAAGTGTTGAATGATGATGAAAGTATTTTCTTTTTGGGGATTTTCTTTCTTTTTTGGGTCACCCTGCCTCGGTGGGAGACGGCCGACTTGTTGAAAAAAAAAAAAAAAAAATATATATATATATATATATCTGCTACCACAGTTCATTAAGGATTCGACAAGTTTTACAGCAGTATCCCAGGTATCCATCCCTCACTGCACTTCCATCCCCTGAAAATGCTCTGAAGAGTGTCTGTTGTGTTTACTACTACATTGTTGTGATGAATGATAGCATTCTCGGTCATCTCGGGACGTTTCTTTCTGAAAGACGTAGGTAGTTATGCTACAGTGGTTATGCATGGTTTCACCGTCAGTTTTTTTTTTTTTCGAAAATTAACGAGTATAGAGTCATGTCAATAAAAACGTGTGTTTTTTGGGCCTATTCGCCTGGAACGACTGTGTGTATGCCTAGTCTGATGACGCTGTTTGGTGTTTATTTTATTTTTCAAGTGTATATTTCGAATTTTCCCCATTTTTCAGTAGTTTTCTCAAAAAAATATTTACCCTAATTTACAAGCCTCGCTTATATTAATGGGATACCTGGAGTTTACCTGGAGAGAGTTTCGGGGGTCAACGCCCCCGCGGCCCGGTCTGTGACCAGGCCTCCTGGTGGATCAGCGCCTGATCAACCAGGCTGTTGCTGCTGGCTGCACGCAAACCAACGTACGAGCCACAGCCCGGCTGATCAGGAACTGACTTTAGGTGCTTGTCCAGTGCCAGCTTGAAGACTGCCAGGGGTCTGTTGGTAATCCCCCTTATGTGTGCTGGGAGGCAGTTGAACAGTCTCGGGCCCCTGACACTTATTGTATGGTCTCTTAACGTGCAAGTGACACCCCTGCTTTTCATTGGGGGGATGGTGCATCGTCTGCCAAGTCTTTTGCTTTCGTAGTGAGTGATTTTCGTGTGCAAGTTCGGTACTAGTCCCTCTAGGATTTTCCAGGTGTATATAATCATGTATCTCTCCCTCCTGCGTTCCAGGGAATACAGGTTTAGAAACCTCAAGCGCTCCCAGTAATTGAGGTGTTTTATCTCCGTTATGCGCGCCGTGAAAGTTCTCTGTACATTTTCTAGGTCGGCAATTTCACCTGCCTTGAAAGGTGCTGTTAGAGTGCAGCAATATTCCAGCCTAGATAGAACAAGTGACCTGAAGAGTGTCATCATGGGCTTGGCCTCCCTAGTTTTGAAGGTTCTCATTATCCATCCTGTCATTTTTCTAGCAGATGCGATTGATACAATGTTATGGTCCTTGAAGGTGAGATCCTCCGACATAATCACTGGATACATGCCAGTGAGCTGATGGGTTAGTGGGATGATCGAATTTCAGTAAGTAAGCAACTTTATCTGTTTTCAGAATGTGTTTTTTACATTTTTCTTGTGTCTAAGGTAAGTTGTACCCGCGGGCACTGGGACGCTGATAGAGAGATAATGATTGTTGTAATCAGACACTTAACTGGCGATTTGACGAGGGGTCACAGTGAACTTAAAGCTTCAAGCGTAGTTATGACAAGGTCCAAAAGACAGAGAAACAATAATGGTGATGACAATTGTTAAGTCCCGGGAAGGAGAGAGATTCCATCCCACTTAACACAGCTTGAAGAGTAGAAGTCGGTGAATACACACACACACACGGCTCATGAAGCAGGGAAAGAGTGGACCAATGAAGAGGCGTGGCCAGAAACTATTAATCGACCACTGCAACCACAATTAGGTGAGTACAACTAGGTGAGTACACACACACAACAGGTGCTAGTAGCCAAGACTCCATCAAGCAGAAACAAGGACAAAAATAAGAAAAAGAGGAAAGGAACCAGCAAAATTGGATCTAATATTTACCGTAAGGACATCTGATATCAACAGGTGCAGTAGAATACAAGAGGCTTCAAGGTGGTAGCAGCCGTGCAGTACTGAATTTCGAACACCTCGTGGAAGCATACACTGAGGGGGGAAAGCAAGACAAGCCACAGGGATGGAAAGCTTCATCTCAAGATCTTTCACACATTTCCGTGCGTCATCAGGAGCTATGTAGCGTTGCAAAAGTAACAAGTGGAATGAGTTCCTCTCAGGTGGCGTAGTGACGCCGACCAGTTCCTCTGTCAGAGGAACTGATGGGAGAGAAATGTAATGCCCCTATTTTTTCAGGATGTCTATCATTTACATACAAACAGACTTAGACACAATCAACAGATATACATAGCAAACGCAGACACGCAGAAAAGATACATAATAGGCGCCAACAAGGCACACAACAAAGAAAAAAAACAGGCAAAAACACATACAACAAGACAACAGACGCCAACACAAGCCACAGGCTTGAAGTTTGTCCAGTCAATGATAATAAAACGAAGTAACAGCCAAGTCATCTTACCAAACAGTCAACAGGCAACACAAGCGTCTCCTTGACAACAACAGACCTGCGACACGGTATGTTAGGCAACATCACAGACCTGCAACACAGTCTGTGCCAAGCAACATTACTACGGAGCTTCGAAAAAAAAATGGAAAATTTTAGATGCCAAAATTGGGTGTTGCGTGATCCTTCGTAAGTCATGTTACCTACCCCCCCCCCTTCCCGAAAAAGAGGCTTATTTCTCACAAGGAGGCTTCCTTCTCACAAGGCTTCCTTCTCACAAGACTTCCTTTCCACAAAAGTTTCCTTCTCACATAAAAGCTTCCTTCCCATAATAAAGATTTCTTCACACAAGACTTCCTTCCCGCAGGAACCTTCCTTCACAGGAAAAACAAGTTTCCTACGGTCATTCCTTCTCACAGGGCGGATTACTTCCCACAAGATTTCCTTACCTCGAGGATGCTACCTCCCCACAGGGAGGTTTCCTTTTCACAAAGACTCCACAAGATATACAACTAAACGAAAAATGTAATAAAAATTATATAGAAAATTCCACGAATCCGCCACAACCACCTAAGATCTGTTGACACTTACCAAGAGCCTTCATGAATTCATCGAAGTTTTCAGAGGTCTCGAGGATGTATTTGCCTGCGATGGGAGCCATGATATTAGCGGTGGTCGTGAAGACTGACGCAGCAGCGGTAACGAGGAGCGGACGCAACGGTGGTCGTGGCCTTCTGAAAGCTTTCTGGCTGGGGAGCTGCGCTTTTTATACACCGAGAGCCGGAACGCTGGTAACCTGCCAGCCTGTTGTACCATTACACTCTTGTTAATTCTTTAAGAGAAACGATGAGCGTACTGTACATTAACGAATATATTTTAATATGTATATCACAGGGTTCCCGACTCAAGTGGTAATGCCTTCGGCTCACATCTGAAGTACGCAGGTTTGATTCCAGTGTAAGTGGAAACGTTGGGCATGTTTCCTTACGCCTGTTGCCCCTTTTGACCTAGCAGTAAGTAGGTACCTGGGTATTAGCCGAAGAGGACCAGAGGACTCCCAGTGGTACTAAGCCAGACATAGTGGCATTGCCGAATTATTTGGGTTACAAATCCCCCGGGTTAATAATGCCAGTAAAATCTCCTATTTTGCAGGTTTCCATGGATTTTTTTTTTTTTATTTGGCAAACTTGGATACATTAGCAGTGTGCTGCTACCCTGTTATATATGATACATACGCATTGGGAACAAAACCAAGCCATGTTTCCTTGTCATATTCCATTACACGGGATAAGTCGGTGTTGAAATTTGTCAAACGTGTTAACAAAGCAATAGCAAAGAATTATAGACCGATAGCTCTAACGTCCCTCATTATAAGATTTATTGAAAGTGTCCTCAGAAGCATCATCGCCAATCACTTGGATTCCCAACAGTTGCACAACCCAGGGCAAAATGAGTGTAGAGCAGGTCGCTCCTGCCTCTCGCAACTATTGGAAAATATGGCATGATCTTGGATGCACTGAAGGACAAACAAAATGCAGATGTAGTGTACAGACTTCGCAAAAGTCTTCGACAAGTGCGATCATGGTGTAAAGGCACACAAGATGCGTGCTAAAGGAATAACCGGAAAAGTGGACAGATGGATCTTAACTTTCTAACCGATAGAACACTAAGAGTACTAGTAAACAGAGTGAAGAGTGAAGAGCTATGTTCCACGAGGTACAATACTCGTTCCCATCCTGTTCCTCATCTTCATATCAGACATAGAGATGTAAAACAAAGTAGTATCGCGTCTTCTTTTGCAGACGATATTAGAACCTGCATGAGAGTCATCCATGAGGATATAAACCAAGTTTTCCAGTGGGTCACGGAAAACAATATGATGTTCATCGAGGACAGATTTCAGTTACTCCCTTATGGAAAACGTCAGGAAATAATAACAGAAACGAAAATACTACAAATGTAACCACGCAATAGAGGAAAAAACTAATGCGAAGGACTTGGGGGTTTTAATGTCAAAGAATCTCACCTTCAAAGATTACAACAGTGTCACTATCACATCTGCTAGGAAAATGATAGATAGGATGGATAATGAGAACTTTCAAACCAAAGGATGCCAAGCCACTGATAGTCTAGGATGGTATACTACTGTACACTAACAGTTCCTTTTAAGGCAGGTGAAATCGCAAATCTAGAGAAGTTCCAGCGCCCGTATTAGTCAAGCATTTTAATTACTGGAAAAGTTTGAAATCCCTTAACTTGTACTCCCTGGAATGCAAGCGAGAAAGATACATCATAATCTACATATGGACAATCTTGGAGGGACTGGTTCCAAATCTGCACACAGAAAACACTCACTAAGAAAGCAAAAGACTGGGCAGACGGTGCAATATACCCCCAGTGAAAAACAGGGGCGCCATACATACACTAAGAGAAAATACAATAAGTGTCCGGAGCCCAAAACTGTACAACAGCCTCCCACCAGCCATAAGGGAAATTACCAATAGACCCCTGGCTGCCTTCAAGAGGGAACTGGACAAATACCTAAAGTCAGTACCTTATGAGCCGGACTGTGGTTCGTACGTTGGGCTACGTGCGGCCAGCAGTGACAGCCTGGTTGATGAAGCCCTGATCCACCGCGAGGCCTGGTTAAGAACTGGGCTGCGGGGGCGTTGACCCCCGGAACGACCTGCAGGTAAGTAGGTTTATCATCTTCAGGAGCCTCAGAGGTTTCCTTCCAGAAGAGCTGGAGTTACTATTCCTCGAAAATTGTCATTCTGAAGATGACAGACCTCATATACAGGAGAAATAGACCTTTCTTTTTTTAAGACATCCCCATCATTAGAAAGTGGGACAATATGAAGCTCTCGCTTCATTCGGCGAGGGTCTACGTTCGATTCTCAGCAAGGGTAGAAACATTGGGCGTGTTTCTTTACACCGGTTGTCTATGTTCACCCAACAGTAAAATGGGTACCTGGGTGTTAGTCGACTGGTGTGGGTCGCATCCTGGGACAAGGACCTAATTTGCCCGAAATGCTCAGCATAACAAGGTTCTTTCTATATAGTAGTAGTATGTTATTGATGTCAGCTAGGTCTGAATACCTTGTACATGTACTTGTAGTAAATATATATATATATATATATATATATATATATATATATATATATATATATATATATATATATATATATATATATATATATATATATACACACACAGTATGGAGAGGTGGGCAGTGACTCAGCGGTGAAGGTTCAAGTATAAACATCAGGAGAGTTTTCAACGCAGAGATAAACAACGACTAGCTTATTTTGTTCTAAGTTGTGATGCTTTGTTTATCAACACACACATCAACATTATTATCATTATTATCATAGCAGTATCCCACCGAGGCAGGGTGGCCCAAAATGAAAAACGAAAGTTTCTCCTTTTACATTTAGTAACATATACAGGAGAAGGGGTTACTAGCCCCTTGCTCCCGGCATTTTAGTCGCCTCTTACAACACGCATGGCTTACGGAGGAAGAATTCTGTTCCACTTCCCCATGGAGATAAGAGGAAATAAACAAGAACAAGAACTAGAAAGAAAATAGAATAAAACCCAGAAGGGTGTGTATATATATTCTTGTACATGTATGTGAAGTGTGACATAAGTGCAAGTAGAAGTAGCAAGACGTACCTGAAATCTTGCATGTGTATGAGACAAAAAAAAAAAAAGACACCAGCAATCCTACCTTCGTGTAAAACAATCACAGGCTTCTGTTTTGCACTCACTTGGCAGGACGGTAGTACCTCCCTGGGTGGTTGCTGTCTATCAACCTACTACCTAAAATCTATCTATCTATCTATATATATATATACACACACACACACACACACATATATATATATATATATATATATATATATATATATATATATATATATATATATATATATATATATATATAAGAGAGAGAGAGAGAGAGAGAGAGAGAGAGAGAGATATGATGATACAGAAGTGAACTTACCAGGAGTCGCTTCAGGAGGTCACCGCCCCTACGACCCGGCCTCCTGGTTGCTGACCTGATCGAATACCTGGAGTTTACCTGGAGAGAGTTCCGGGGGTCAAAGCCCCCGCGGCCCGGTCTGTGACCGGGCCTCATGGTGGATCAGAGCCTGATCAACCAGGCTGTTACTGTTCGCTGCACGCAATCCAACGTACGAGCCACAGCCCGGCTGGTCAGGTACCGACTTTAGGTGTTTGTCCAGTGTCTGCTTGAAGACAGTCAGGGGTCTAATGGTAATCCCCCTTATGTATGCTGGGAGGCAGTTGAACAGTCTTGGGCCCCTGACATTTATTGTGTTGTCTCTTAACGTGCTAGTGACACCCCTGCTTGAATAAGTAAGTAATTAAGTAAGTAAAGCTGTTAGTGCCTGCCGCCCGCAGTCCAATGTATGCACCACAACCCGGTTGGCAAGGAAATGTTTTTGGGGGGAATTTATCGAGTTCCCACTTGAAGATATCTAAAGGTCTGTTGGTAATCCCTATGCATGAAGGAATGGTGATAAAGAGTCATGGTCCCTTTGCACTAAGTTCTCTCAGTGTACTCAACGCTCCCCTGTTTTTCATTAGAGGTATTCTGCAGCGTCTGCCAAACCTTTTAGCATCATAAGTATTAATTTTGGTGTGTAGGTTTGGGACCAGTCTGTCCAGTATCTTCCAGGTGTAGATTATGACGTATCTTCTAGCCCATGTTCTTAGGAGTATAATTCCAGATGTTTCAAACACTCCCAGTGATTTAGGTGCTTGACTGAGTTTATACAAGCTGCAAAGATTCTCTGCACATTTTCCAGCACAGCAATTTCGCCTGCAGTCAAAAGGGCCTTTAGTATACAGCAATATTCCAGCCTAGAGGGAACGAGTGATCTGAGTAATTGGTCTTTGAACTGCTGGGAATTTTCATCTAGTTGTTTATTAAGAACCACAATAACTAGATTTTCATTTTAATTTTAAACCACCAGAACTTCGACCATATCATTCGTGGTATTAATAACTCTGTTCATATGAATGACTAACATATAGGCACCCATCCCCCTCCACCCCTTGTCTGTTTTTCCTGGTCGCATATAAGTATATTGTTCCCGGGGATCTATATTTTGTTATGTTGTTTATCGCTGAACTGGCTGGCTGTTTTGATGGATTTAATGTCTGTGGTTCTGGTGAGCCATCAACTGACATTGTTGTCAGTTCTGCACGGTTCCTAGGTGGTGACATATTCCTACCATTTCTCGCCATTCTTGTTACGTTTCCTGGTACTAAAAGATCGTTGCTACCTGTGTACTTTTATTTTCTTTGTTCACTTATACGTCCATGTTACCTTAATCAGCGTTAATCCATTTTTTTTACAGACCTATTTTCGTTCGCTGCAGCTGGTATTCTCTCCCTTGTTCCGGTGAGGAATCAGCTTGTTCTCCTCTCTGTGATCTAGGGAATTGGATCTGTGCTTCAGTTCCCTGAATTGAGCCTAAGTGCCTTCCATCCCCTACTCCCACAGGGACTGTCTAATCCCTACGGGTTTAGCTTTACCCATAATAATAATAATAATAATAAGCCTCTCTGAGAAGCTGTATATCCTTCCTAGGCTTCTCCAGCTGTCCTCGCCAGAAGGTATTTCTACTCAGGTAAGACATGCTCAGCCAAAATGTCATTCATCTCTGCACATACATTGTATCATGTTAAAATAAATAAATAAATAAATAATAATAATAATCTTCGAGGGAAATTAAAACTTCATCGGAGTATAAAACAAATTCCAACCACACAACAGAGCGAAAAACTAACGTCAAAGACCTGGGAGTGATCATGTCAGAGGACCTCACCTTCAAGGACCATAACATTGTATCAATCGCATCTGCTAGAAAAATGACAGGATGGATAATGAGAATATTCAAAACCAGGGATGCCAAGCCCATGATGACACTCTTCAGGTCGCTTGTTCTATCTAGGCTGGAATATTGCTGCACACTAACAGCACCTTTCAAGGCAGGTGAAATTGCTGACCTAGAAAATGTAGAGAGAACCTTAACGGTTCGCATAACTGCGATAAAGCACCTCATTTACTGGGAACGCTTGAAGTTCCTCAACCTGTACTCCCTAGAACGCAGGCGGGAGAGATACATGATTATATACACTTGGAAAATCCTATAGGGATTAATACCAAACTTACACACGAAAATCACTCCCTACGAAAACAAAAGACTCGGCAGACGACGCAACGTCCCCTTAATGAAAAGCAGGGGTGTCACTAGCACGATAAGAGAAAATAAGTGTGAGGGGGCCCAAGACTGTTCAACTGCCTCCCAGCATACATAAGGGAGATTACCAATAGACCCCTGGGTGTCTTCAAGCAGGCACTGGACAGGCACCTAAAGTCAGTACCTGACCAGCCGGGCTGTGGGTCGTACATTGAACTGTGTGTGAATAGCAGTAACAGCCTGGTTGATCAGGCCCTGGTCCACCATGAGACCTGGTCACAGACCGGGCCGCGGGGGTGATGACCCCCGAAACTCTCTCCAGGTATACTCCAGGTATTCCAGTCGCTTTGCCATGACCTGCCATAAGGCCAACTGCTGCCTCATTCTTATCTGCGTTAGTAGATATTATCGAATATAACTCGATATGTCAGCGGTTGCGCCTTGCCTCACCCCCGACAAAGGGCAAAACGGCTACCAGATTCGCATCTCCGTTTAGCAGACATTATAGTAACACAGGCCAACCACTGCTTCTTGTCACACCCTCGCCGGAGCGACAGCGGTGCCACTGAGCAGTCATCATATGACTAAGTCCCTTGTCAACGGAAATGTTCTGGAAATTGCAAAAGCAGCATTTTTCTCCTATCCGGACCTTCCCCGTCACCCTCACATGGTCTTACTTATTCACAGTTCGTACCCCCCAGGATGCGACCCACAACAGTCTGCTAAAAAGAAAAGATTTCGTTCGGATTTTTAACCCCGGAGGGTTAGCCACCCAGGATAACCCAAGAAAGTCAGTGCGTCATCGAGGACTGTCTAACTTATTTCCATTGGGGTCCTTAATCTTGTCCCCCAGGATGCGATCCACACCAGTCGACTAACACCCAGGTACCTATTTGCTGCTAGGTGAACAGGACAACAGGTGTAAGGAAACGTCGAAATGTTTCCACCCGCCGGGAATCGAACCCGGGCCCTCCGTGTGTGAAGCGGGAGCTTTAGCCACCAGGCCACCGGGCCACCGGGCCACACCCGAGTACCTATATATTGCTGGGCAAATATGAACAACAGGTGTAAGGAAATATGTCGATCAGTCCAGCATACAGAAACAACATTACAACCAATATGATTCAGCACTGTTCAACATCACTCAGCGGAAGAGCGTTCGGCTCACAATGGAAGGACCTGGGCTTGAAATATGGGGAATCTTCTTATGCTTTTCGTACAACAAGGTGTGGTAACCAATGATCAATGAGAGAGGAAATCCCGTATGGCATTCTTCCTTGTTTGTCTCGTGTGGAATGGCTTCTCTTCTTCCACTTCTTGTCCTTGTTCATCTAGAGGTAAATAGGTACCTGCAAGATAGTCAGTTGCGGGTCGTATTCTAAGGTAGGAACCCAGTAGAAGTAAGTCATATTACTTGATTGTAGATAAATGGTTCAAAGAACCGACATGTTGTTAAATTAGACACATGCGCATGTGTCTAATTTAACAACATATTACTTGACCTTGACCTTGTTGGGTTAGGGTTATCCTGGGTTGACTTTTGGGATAAATAATTCTAAGATTATTCTTTTTTTTTAGCGATATTTAGAAGCATATAAAATGTTACAAAAGATTTAAAAGATACATTGCTGGTATAAAGAAGGCATGTACAGTACATGAAATTTGAGGGATACATTTCAGGTACATATGAAGCTCTCGCTTCACACGCTGAGAGTCCGGGTTCGAGTCCCGGCGAGGGTAGAAACATTGGGTGTATTTCCTTACACCAAATCCAGTCATTCCTGGAGTGGAACCACAGTCGATGGCCTCCACTCCAAACCAACAGATACAGATACTAATGCCGGAAAAAAAATCCCCCCCCAGTACCAACAATACCACCAGTCCGATAACATTCTTCTTTGCAAATATACAGGGTCTAAAGCCAGCTACAAACAACAAAATACCTTTCATCCGTGGACTGCTTGCAGAGGCAAAGGCAATGTTCGCGGCTTTCACTGAGACCCACATAAAGGATCACTTGGACAACGAAGTATGGATCCCAGGTTACAACCTATACAGATGTGACAGAGTGAACAGGCAAAAGGGGGGGGTTGGCCTGTACATTGCAGAGTCACTTGTTTGCACAGAACTGCTTAATGCCTCAAATGACGTAGTGGAAGTTTTAGCAGTAAAGGTCGAGAACCAAAACCTAGTCATTGTGGTAGTCTACAAGCCTCCGGATGCAACATCCCAGCAATTCCAGGAACAGCTGTTAAAAATTGACCACTGTCTGGAAAATCTTCCAGCTCCTGCACCCAACATCTTGCTCCTGGGGGATTTCAACTTAAGGCACCTAAAATGGAGGAATATAGCAAATAATATTGTTGCAGAAAAAACACCAGGAGGCAGCTCTGATGAAAACTCACACTCACACGAGCTTTTAAATCTCTGCACAAAATTCAATTTAAACCAGCAAATAATAGAGCCTACAAGACTGGAGAATACACTAGACCTCATCTTCACTAACAATGATGATCTGATAAGAAATGTCACCATATCAAAAACAATATACTCAGATCACAACATAATTGAGGTTCAGACATGTATGCATGGAGCCCCAGACCGACAAAATGAGACTAGTCATGAGGGAGCATTCACCAAATTCAACTTCAATAACAAAAACATAAAGTGGGACCAAGTAAACCAAGTCCTAACCGATATAAGCTGGGAAGATATACTAAGCAACACAGACCCAAACTTATGCCTAGAACAGATTAACTCGGTGGCACTCGATGTATGCACAAGGCTTATTCCTCTAAGAAAAAGGAGGAGTAGATGTAAAATAGAAAGAGACAGGCGCTCCCTTTACAGGCGACGGAAAAGAATAACAGAGCGGCTAAAAGAGGTCAATATATCTGAAATGCGCAGGGAGACACTGGTCAGAGAAATAGCAAGCATCGAACTTAAGCTAAAAGAATCCTTTAGGAGTCAGGAATCGCGGGAAGAACTAAAAGCCATAAATGAAATCGAAAGAAACCCAAAGTATTTCTTCTCCTATGCCAAATCAAAATCGAGAACAACGTCCAGTATTGGGCCCCTACTTAAACAAGATGGGTCCTACACAGATGACAGCAAGGAAATGAGTGAGCTACTCAAGTCCCAATATGACTCAGTTTTTAGCAAGCCGCTAACCAGACTGAGAGTCGAAGACCAAAATGAATTTTTTATGAGAGAGCCACAAAATTTGACTAACACAAGCCTATCCGATGTTATCCTGACGCCAAATGACTTCGAACAGGCGATAAATGACATGCCCATGCACTCTGCCCCAGGGCCAGACTCATGGAACTCTGTGTTCATCAAGAACTGCAAGAAGCCCCTATCACGAGCCTTTTCCATCCTATGGAGAGGGAGCATGGACACGGGGGTCGTCCCTCAGTTACTAAAAACAACAGACATAGCCCCACTCCACAAAGGGGGCAGTAAAGCAACAGCAAAGAACTACAGACCAATAGCACTAACATCCCATATCATAAAAATCTTTGAAAGGGTCCTAAGAAGCAAGATCACCACCCATCTAGAAACCCATCAGTTACACAACCCAGGGCAACATGGGTTTAGAACAGGTCGCTCCTGTCTGTCTCAACTACTGGATCACTACGACAAGGTCCTAAATGCACTAGAAGACAAAAAGAATGCAGATGTAATATATACAGACTTTGCAAAAGCCTTCGACAAGTGTGACCATGGCGTAATAGCGCACAAAATGCGCGCTAAAGGAATAACAGGAAAAGTCGGTCGATGGATCTATAATTTCCTCACTAACAGAACACAGAGAGTAGTCGTCAACAGAGTAAAGTCCGAGGCAGCTACGGTGAAAAGCTCTGTCCCACAAGGCACAGTACTAGCTCCCATCTTGTTCCTCATCCTCATATCCGACATAGACAAGGATGTCAGCCACAGCACCGTGTCTTCCTTTGCAGATGACACCCGAATCTGCATGACAGTGTCTTCCATTGCAGACACTGCAAGGCTCCAGGCGGACATCAACCAAATCTTTCAGTGGGCTGCAGAAAACAATATGAAGTTCAACGATGAGAAATTTCAATTACTCAGATATGGTAAACATGAGGAAATTAAATCTTCATCAGAGTACAAAACAAATTCTGGCCACAAAATAGAGCGAAACACCAACGTCAAAGACCTAGGAGTGATTATGTCGGAGGATCTCACCTTCAAGGACCATAACATTGTATCAATCGCATCTGCTAGAAAAATGACAGGATGGATAATGAGAACCTTCAAAACTAGGGAGGCCAAGCCCATGATGACACTCTTCAGGTCACTTGTTCTATCTAGGCTGGAATATTGCTGCACTCTAACAGCACCTTTCAAGGCAGGTGAAATTGCCGACCTAGAAAATGTACAGAGAACTTTCACGGCGCGCATAACGGAGATAAAACACCTCAATTACTGGGAGCGCTTGAGGTTTCTAAACCTGTATTCCCTGGAACGCAGGAGGGAGAGATACATGATTATATACACCTGGAAAATCCTAGAGGGACTAGTACCAAACTTGCACACGAAAATCACTCACTACGAAAGCAAAAGACTTGGCAGACGATGCACCATCCCCCCAATGAAAAGCAGGGGTGTCACTAGCACGTTAAGAGACCATACAATAAGTGTCAGGGGCCCGAGACTGTTCAACTGCCTCCCAGCACACATAAGGGGGATTACCAACAGACCCCTGGCAGTCTTCAAGCTGGCACTGGACAAGCACCTAAAGACAGTTCCTGATCAGCCGGGCTGTGGCTCGTACGTTGGTTTGCGTGCAGCCAGCAGCAACAGCCTGGTTGATCAGGCGCTGATCCACCAGGAGGCCTGGTCACAGACCGGGCCGCGGGGGCGTTGACCCCCGAAACTCTCTCCAGGTAAACTCCAGGTAACTCCAGGTTGTCTATGTTCACCCATCAACAAAATGGGTACCTGGGTGCTAGTCGACTGGTGTGGGTCGCATCCTGAGACAAAACTCACCTAATTTACCCGAAATGCACTGTATAACAAGCGACTTTCTACACAGTAGTATGTCACTGACGTCAGCTATGGTCTGTATACCTTGTACATGTACTTGTAGATATAATGATTATTATTATTATTATTATTATTATTATTATTATTATTATTATTATTATTATTATTATAGATTACAATGTAAAAATCTCCTCCAGCTCCTCGGAGCTGGAGCGCGTGCCCAAGATACATATTAAACACTCATGATAATTCATGGTTACTATGACGTTGATGTTGGCAAAGATGAGTAATATAACTGTAATGAGTAACATAAGAATGATGATGATGGCAGTAACGATACTGATGAGAATGATGTTGCCATCGACAAAGTCAGCGTCGGTGGCGCTGATAAGATAAACAGGTCTTCCAGGAGCCTAATGTTAAGAGGGGGTCAGGAACAATGTCCAGGGAGGGTGAATGTATCGTTATCACCTGTCACAGACACTTGAGTGTAGCTCTCAAGTGTCTCTCACCAGAGCCCCTTACACCGACAGATAATAAGCTGTTGCTCCGTGGCTGACGAGACTGCTCTGAAATATATGACACTGGAACAATTACGTGTCCTCAACAGTGGTAGTAACAAGATACTTGTAGCAAAATGATGTTTAAGTTATACAAGGTTTCACTCACTAGGGTTTTTATCAGATACCTGATGAAGCTCTCAATGGGGTAAACATCGTATAAATAAAAGGGTTTTTAGTATGTCTTTCCACTACTGATCTATGTCAAGTAAGGCAACAGCGGCACTTCTCCGCTCCATGGAATATTACCCCATTCCAAACTACCATTCCTCCATTTCCCCCCAAACTACTTCTTAAATCACAACCAAAACTTCGCCTTGAAGCCAAACATGAGGCCTTAAGCTGTATTGATAACTTAGTCACACAGCACACACTCTCGCAAATTATTTACGTTGATGGTTCTGTTCACCAATCCACTGGTGCAGCTGGTAGTGCTGCTGTTGTCGTACAGAGTGATGGCTCTCTTAAAGAAATTGGAGCACGCATCAATAATTGGGCCTCTACCCTTCAGACAGAACTGTTTGCCATACTCCTTGCACTGAAATGCATCTATGTATCAAAGATTGACAGTTTAATTGTAACTGATTCTCTGTCATCCATAAATGCTCTCAACTCATTAAGCATAAATTGTGGCATGCTTGTGTCAGAAGCCAGACACAGGTATGGTAGGATTGTGGACAGTGGAGTCAGAGTGCACATGCTGTGGATTCCATCTCACATTGGTCTTCAGATGCATGATAGAACTGATAAATTGGCTAAGCTGTATGCTTTCAAAGAGGGAGTAGATTACAATCTTGGCTTGTCAGGTAGTAGTTTGAGAACAATAATACGAAAAGAACTTCAGCTGAATTTTATGGACTTAAGGCTCAGGGAGATTGACACCAGTGAGTCCATCTATCATCATTCTATCATGCAGGAGGAGCCACATGTCTATGGTGCATCCAACAAAATAAGCAGACTCTTGGATGTCACTACCGCCCGGCTCCGGCTGGGTTACAAGTATCTTTGGCAGGTTAAATCACCACCACCAGATGTAGACCACACGAAATGTAAACTTTGCCAGATGGATTATTGTCACACCCTGCGTCATTATGTACTGGAGTGCGATAAAATTAATGAATTTAGAAACAACTCACTCAGAAGTGTTCAAGAAATGGCTAAGTATTTTATCCACAGTGGTATATTACAGACCATTCTGGAGAAATACCCTGACTTTGCTAGCTGTAAATAAAGCATTACCACATGTGTGCATGTGTGTGTGTGTGTGTGTGTGTGTGTGTGTGTGTGTGTGTGTGTGTGTGTGTGTGTGTGTGTGTGTGTGTGTGTGAGTATGAGTGTGTGTGTGTATGAGTGTGAGTGTGTGTATGAGTGTGTGTGAGTATGAGTGTGTGCGTGTGTGTATGAGTTTGTGTGTGTGTGTGTGTGTGTGTGTTTATGTGTGTGTGTGTATGAATTTGTATGTGTGTGTGTGTGTGTGTGTGTGTGTGTGTGTGTGTGTGAGAGAGACTCAGCAATCAACATTTGCACCAATAACTCACTACAGTTGTGACCGGGTGTGGAAGTGTGAATTGCTCATTACTCTAAAATTTGTTCATGATTGCAGCCATGTATAAACGTAAGTAACCATTCTTACAGTATTCATTACCTTTGTAACTTGTGAGTTCATTACCTTTGTAACTTGTGAGTTCATTACCTTGTACCTAGTTCAGCCATCAAAACTTTGGAGCCCGGTCCCTGGACCCATTGTGTACCTCTGTAATCTGTAAATACCTTTGTAACTTGTAATGATTGTGACTAGACCTACCTGGAGTTCATTACCTTTGTAAATTGTGAGTTCATTACCTTTGTAAATTGTGAATTCATTGCCTCTGTAACTTGCTCAGCTATCAAAACTTTGAGGCCCAGTCCCTGGACCCATTATGTACCTCTGTAATCTTTTGACTACCGCCCACAGGATGGGTATGGGGTGCATAATAAACATATTAAACTAACTAACTTTCCACTACTAATTGTCAGCTCAGACGTACCACACACAACGTAACTGTTGATATGTTTTCTATCCTGGGAAATATTGTTTTATAATAATGATCTTTATCTCTACAAGTACGTGATACAACGTATACAGACCTAACTGACATACAGTATAGAAAGCAGAGCATTTAGGTTAATTTTGTCCCCAGGATGCGACCCACACCAGTTGACTAACACCCAGATACCTGTTTACTGCTAGGTGAACAGGGACAGCAGGTGTCTTAAGGATACACGCCCCAAATGTTTTCACCAGTACCGGGGATCGAACCACGGACTTCAGTATGTGAGCTGAATGCGCTACCAACCGAGCTACGGGACATCTTGAGGCTTAAGTGAAGCAGAGACTTAGACCTGGTGATCGTGTCTTGCCAGGGTGATGTGAGGAAACCTTGAGACAGCAAACTCTTGTTCGCCAGGATGTTGTTCTAACACGGGGCGCTCGTTCAGGCTTGTACTTACCTAGTTGCATTTGCAGGGGTCGATTCATAGCTCGCGTGTATGTACTCACTTATTTGTGAATACAGGGATCGATTCACAGCTCCTGGCCCCGCCTAGAGGCCAAATTGTGTGTACTCACCTAGTTGTGGTTGGGGGTCGAGTCACAGCTCCTGGCCGTGTGTGTGTGTGTGTTTACTCACCTATATATGGTTGCAGGGATGGATTCATAGCTCCTGGCCCCCCCTCTTCGCTAGTTACTGCTAGGTCCACACCCTGCTCCAAGACATTCCAAATAAATGTATTTTCCAAATAAATTTTTAACAGCTGTTCCTGGAATTGCTGGGATGTTGCATCCGGAGGCTTGTAGACTACCACAATGACTAGGTTTTGGTTCTCGACCTTTACTGCTAAAACTTCCACTACATCATTTGAGGCATTTAGCAGTTCTGTGCAAACAAGTGACTGCAATGTACAGGCCAACCCCCCCCTTTTGCCTGTTCACTCTGTCACATCTGTATAGGTTGTAACCTGGGATCCATATTTTGTTGTCCAAGTGAATCCTTTATGTGGGTCTCAGTGAAAGCCGCGAACATTGCCTTTGCCTCTGCAAGCAGTCCACGGATGAAAGGTATTTTGTTGTTTGTTGCTGGCTTTAGACCCTGTATATTTGCAAAGAAGAATGACATCGGACTGGTGGTATTGTTGGTACTGGGGGGGGGGGATTTTTTTCCGGCATTAGTATCTGTATCTGTTGGTTTGGAGTGGAGGCCATCGACTGTGGTTCCACTCCAGGAATGGCTGGATTTGGTGTACGATTTTTGACATTTCCTGCCAGTTTTTTTTCCTTCCTGGCACTAAAAAAACCTCTCCCTCTTGAGTGGCTGTGGCTGTGGCTGTGGCCAATAATGACTTCTAAGTCTGTATCAGTTATACAGTAGTGTGCAAATTAATTGGGACAGGGGTAAATTTTGTGATTATCTCATAATATGTGTTAGTCACCAACTTATTTAACGTAGTCTGGGTTCTTTTCTTTTCAGAAGAGTTTGCTACTGACTTCTGGCAACGATCCAGCTGTGATGTTACCCTGTGACTCATCAGTGCTACAACAGCTGTTGTTCTGTAAGGTTATTCTTGCAATCATGATCCGTAAGTGAATGTTGTTTCGCCAAATTTTCCCCTTCAGTTCATGATTACTGCTGAAATTCATAATGAATGTTACACCTAGGAAGCGTGCAAGTACTGTAGCTCTTAATAAACATGCTGATTTGAATACCAGACAGATTGCCGAAAATTTGAGCCTAGCGTAGTCAACTGTTAGCCGGATTTTGAAGAGAGCTGACGACACTGGTGATTGTGGAGCGATGCGTCGAGGAAGATGTGGAACAATATGCAAAACTACCTCACAGAGACAAGGTTTTTATAAGAAATAATGCTAAGGATCTCCCTGATACACCCTGTCAACTAACTACACGAATACCACCTGGTGGTTCACACTTACACTCACTGACTCATTCGACCATAAACAGAAATATTAATCTCAATCTTAAAATAATGAATCCTGTGATACTCCAATACTGAAACTATGTACTGTGCCAAAACAAAAGCATTTACATTGCTAAACTCACAAACTAGTATTTAGTCACTTAGCCATAATACCAACTTACCTCATAATTTGTAATATTTTACAATTAAGAATAAAACTAAGTCTGCCCGAAATG
This sequence comes from Cherax quadricarinatus, assembly GCF_038502225.1. Lineage (NCBI taxonomy): Eukaryota > Metazoa > Arthropoda > Malacostraca > Decapoda > Parastacidae > Cherax > Cherax quadricarinatus. The sequence goes on along the minus strand of NC_091340.1, from coordinate 4,949,862 downwards.
CCTAGCCATGCTAAGCGTTCTAGTGGTACACTCTGTAATCACTATTTTACTACATGTAAACCACACAATAACCAAATTTCTGTAAACTCAGCATTGTAATCCTTATAGAGAATAAACTTTAATAAGAAAACCAGCAAAGATCTACAGAGAGATATGGCTTCAACTGGAGTAAATGCTGACTCTTCAACTGTCTGACGAAGGCTAGAAAGCTGATAAACATTTACTTACTGCTTCTATGAAGGAAAAAATGGCTGCGGACAGTATTCGATCATTTTTAGATGAGGCTCAAGTATATGGGTACATATCAGTGGTAAAGCACCCACCCAAGAAGATGTCTCGGGGTAGTTTTACTGTTGAAGGAACAATGAACAGTGACATATACAAAGCAATCCTGGCAACTCATTTGCTTCTCATTGTGGATAGAGACTTTCCTGATAGAGAAGACATTTTCCAGCAGGATCTTGCTCCATGCCACAACTCCAGAAAAATGCTGACATTCTTCGGAGTGGGCTAAGCGTTCTAAATTAGCCTGGAAACTCTCCTGACCTCAACTCAATTGAGAATCTTGTCTTGTTCTTGTTCAGACCAGAGCTTTGGTGAGATGGGGAAGGAAGAAGGATGGGTAAGGATGGAAATATTGGAAAAGGGTGGGACGGGGGGTGAGAGGTAGGATATAAAGGTAAGTGGCCCAACCACTTTGAGAATCTATGGGAAATAACACAACACAGGTACACGTGTTGATGCTGAAATTAGGATCTGATACCACGACGAACTTGCCAAAATGTGTTCAACATAGGGAGTGATCATGTCGGAGGATCTCACCTTCAAGGACCATAACATTGTATCAATCGCATCGGCTAGAAAAATGACAGGATGGATAATGAGAACCTTCAAAACTAGGGAGGCCAAGCCCATGATGACACTCTTCAGGTCACTTGTTCTATCTAGGCTGGAATATTGCTGCACACTAACAGCACCTTTCAAGGCAGGTGAAATTGCCGACCTAGAAAATGTACAGAGAACTTTCACGGCGCGCATAACGGAGATAAAACACCTCAATTATTGGGAGCGCTTGAGGTTCCTAAACCTGTATTCCCTGGAACGCAGGAGGGAGAGATACATGATTATATACACCTGGAAAATCCTAGAGGGACTAGTACCGAACTTGCACACGAAAATCACTCACTACGAAAGCAAAAGACTTGGCAGACGATGCACCATCCCCCCAATGAAAAGCAGGGGTGTCACTACCACGTTAAGAGACCATACAATAAGTGTCAGGGGCCCGAGACTGTTCAACTGCCTCTCAGCATACATTTGGGGGATTACCAACAGACCCCTGGCAGTCTTCAAGCTGGCACTGGACAAGCACCTAAAGTCAGTTCCTGATCAGCCGGGCTGTGGCTCGTACGTTGGTTTGCGTGCAGCCAGCAGCAACAGCCTGGTTGATCAGGCTCTGATCCACCAGGAGGCCTGGTCACAGACCGGGCCGCGGGGGCGTTGACCCCCGGAACGCTCTCCAGGTAAACTCCAGGTAATTATTTGCCAAACCGTGTAGCATTGATTATAAAAGTAAAGAGTAGTCATATATCTTATTAAATCAATTATCTGTCATATCATTGTCGTGTATTTTTCAAATAAACATTAATTTTCCAACTAAATGTTTTATTTCATCACTGCCCCAAATAATATGCACACTATCATGTATTTGTAGAAATTATTCTTATTATTAATATTATTGTTATTGCAGATCTGTTTGTCAATAAAATATGGTGTATATGTGATAGAGTATGATTTTTTTAGCCTGTTAATAAAGTTTTATCCATTTTTAAAGCTAATTCAATGAATTGAAGCTACCTTTCTCTTCCTTGTTATTATTATTATTAAAGATTAGCCGGTATGCTCCCGGCCCGGGCCTTTTCCAAGTGGTGGCCCGGCCTTGGCTCCCTCTTTAGGGAGTGTCTGAGACCTAAGTCTCCCATGGGAGGAGGCACAAGTACCTCCTCATCTTTGGGACCAACTGTCCCCAGGCCTAGCCACAAGCTAGGCCTCTCTGGTCTGCCATCCCCGCCCCAAGGGGGCAAATGGGAATGACAGTCTTATGAGCTAAAGGCTCGGGCTCAGGCACCTACCCTACCCTAGAAGGGTTAGGCATGGTGTCGATCTCTCTTCCTTGGATCAAACCTGTTTGACTCCCAGGGCTCCTGCGGGTTTACCATTTTGAGTTATCCTAGGTAATCTACACATATGCTGCTATGTATGATAATCTATGTAACTGTATTTATGTGTACCTGAATAAACTCACATGTCCCTCTGATTAGAATACATTCCATGGTTACCTGATAAGCCACATTCTTGATTATCCTGGGTTACTAACCTTCCAGCATTATTAACTCTGCGTGATTAATAATCTGATTATTTTTCCCTATTTTAGGAAGCCTCTCAATAAATTTTGATAAAAATATGTTTATCCATTTTTCTAACTAAAAATTATGTTACAGAAAATGCCTTTTTAAGGCTAACTTTTTTATTTCATTCCCAGTTGTTTTTTCTCAGCGATACTCACTAATTAAATTATTCATGAATAATCCTGTTTAAGCGTGTACAATAGTTCGATATTCTTCCTAAATTACCTCCTATTAACTGTTATAGATAACTAATGAAAATAAATGTGACAGGGGAGATAACTTTCACGGGGATTATCCTAAAAATCTACAAAAAAAAAGTTAATAGGTAAGTTTATTTAAGTACAGCCGTACAGGTACACATAAGTACAATTATCATGCCTAGTAATAAATGTGTAAATTGCCCATGATAACCCAAAAGTCAAAAAAGTTACATAGTTTCACTGGGGTCCTTGTTACAGTAGAAATCAGTCGTGGTTGCAACCTTAAAAATTAAAACGGGTAAGTAACTCAACTCATAACCCACACATAGAAGAGAGGAGCTTACGACGACGTTTCGGTCCGACTTACACCATTTACAAAGTCACACTGTAAATGGTCCGAGTCAGACCGAAACGTCGTCGTAAGCTCCTCTCTCCTATTACCTGGAGTTTACCTGGAGAGAGTTCCGGGGGTCAACGCCCCCGCGGCCCGGTCTGAGACCAGGCCTCCTGGTGGATCAGAGCCTGATCAGCCAGGCTGTTGCTGCTGGCTGCACGCAAACCAACATACGAGCCACAGCCCGGCTGATCCGGAACTGACTTTAGGTGCTTGTCCAGTGCCAGCTTGAAGACTGCCAGGGGTCTGTTGGTAATCCCCCTTATGTGTGCTGGGAGGCAGTTGAACAGTCTCGGGCCCCTGACACTTATTGTATGGTCTCTTAACGTGCTAGTGACACCCCTGCTTTTCATTGGGGGGATGGTGCATCGTCTGCCAAGTCTTTTGCTTTCGTAGTGGGTGATTTTCGTGTGCAAGTTCGGTACTAGTCCCTCTAGGATTTTCCAGGTGTATATAATCATGTATCTCTCCCTCCTGCGTTCCAGGGAATACAGGTTTAGGAACCTCAAGCGCTCCCAATAATTGAGGTGTTTTATCTCCGTTATGCGCGCCGTGAAAGTTCTCTGTACATTTTCTAGGTCGGCAATTTCACCTGCCTTGAAAGGTGCTGTTAGTGTGCAGCAATATTCCAGCCTAGATAGAACAAGTGACCTGAAGAGTGTCATCATGGGCTTGGCCTCCCTAGTTTTGAAGGTTCTCATTATCCATCCTGTCATTTTTCTAGCAGATGCGATTGATACAGTGTTATGGTCCTTGAAGGTGAGATCCTCCGACATGATCACTCCCAGGTCTTTGACGTTGGTGTTTCGCTCTATTTTGTGGCCAGAATTTGTTTTGTACTCTGATGAAGATTTAATTTCCTCATGTTTACCATATCTGAGTAATTGAAATTTCTCATCGTTGAACTTCATATTGTTTTCTGCAGCCCACTGAAAGATTTGGTTGATGTCTGCCTGGAGCTTTGCAGTGTCTGCAATGGAAGACACTGTCATGCAGATTCGGGTGTCATCTGCAAAGGAAGACACGGTGCTGTGGCTGACATCCTTGTCTATGTCGGATATAAGGATGAGGAACAAGATGGGAGCGAGTACTGTGCCTTGTGGAACAGAGCTTTTCACCGTAGCTGCCTCGGACTTTACTCTGTTGACGACTACTCTCTGTGTTCTGTTAGTGAGGAAATTATAGATCCATCGACCGACTTTTCCTGTTATTCCTTTAGCACGCATTTTGTGCGCTATTACGCCATGGTCACACTTGTCGAAGGCTTTTGCAAAGTCTGTATATATTACATCTGCATTCTTTTTGTCTTCTAGTGCATTTAGGACCTTGTCGTAGTGGTCCAATAGTTGAGACAGACAGGAGCGACCTGTTCTAAACCCATGTTGCCCTGGGTTGTGTAACTGATGGGTTTCTAGATGGGTGGTGATCTTGCTTCTTAGGACCCTTTCAAAGATTTTTATGATATGGGATGTTAGTGCTATTGGTCTGTAGTTCTTTGCTGTTGCTTTACTGCCCCCTTTGTGGAGTGGGGCTATGTCTGTTGTTTTTAGTAACTGTGGGACGACCCCCGTGTCCATGCTCCCTCTCCATAGGATGGAAAAGGCTCGTGATAGGGGCTTCTTGCAGTTCTTGATGAACACAGAGTTCCATGAGTCTGGCCCTGGGGCAGAGTGCATGGGCATGTCATTTATCGCCTGTTCGAAGTCATTTGGCGTCAAGATAACATCGGATAGGCTTGTGTTAATCAAATTTTGTGGCTCTCTCATAAAAAATTCATTTTGATCTTCGACTCTCAGTCTGGTTAGCGGCTTGCTAAAAACTGAGTCATATTGGGACTTGAGTAGCTCACTCATTTCCTTGTTGTCATCTGTGTAGGACCCATCTTGTTTAAGTAGGGGCCCAATACTGGACGTTGTTCTCGATTTTGATTTGGCATAGGAGAAGAAATACTTTGGGTTTCTTTCGATTTCATTTATGGCTTTTAGTTCTTCCCGCGATTCCTGACTCCTAAAGGATTCTTTTAGCTTAAGTTCGATGCTTGCTATTTCTCTGACCAGTGTCTCCCTACGCATTTCAGATATATTGACCTCTTTTAGCCGCTCTGTTATTCTTTTCCGTCGCCTGTAAAGGGAGCGCCTGTCTCTTTCTGTTTTACATCTACTCCTCCTTTTTCTTAGAGGAATAAGCCTTGTGCATACATCGAGTGCTACCGAGTTAATCTGTTCTAGGCATAAGTTGGGGTCTGTGTTGCTTAGTATATCTTCCCAGCTTATATCGGTTAGGACTTGGTTTACTTGGTCCCACTTTATGTTTTTGTTATTGAAGTTGAATTTGGTGAATGCTCCCTCGTGACTAATCTCATTATGTCGGTCTGGGGCTCCGCACATACATGACTGAACCTCAATTATGTTGTGATCTGAGTATATTGTTTTTGATATGGTGATATTTCTTATCAGATCATCATTGTTAGTGAAGATGAGGTCTAGTGTATTCTCCAGTCTAGTAGGCTCTATTATTTGCTGGTTTAAATTGAATTTTGTGCAGAGATTTAAAAGCTCGCGTGAGTGTGCGGGTTATTTGTGTATTGTTCCAGTCACGTTATTGTGCCTTTTTTGGTTACTTAAATAACTCAACTGTGTGAAAATCAGACACAGTTAAGGGCGGTACAATAGGAATAAAGTGAACTGAGTTATTTACATGAATATTAAATAGAGGATTATTTTAGAATAATAACTACATGAATATTAACTATACAGGAATAGACCTGACCAGCCGGGCTGTGGCTAGTACGTTGGATTGTGTGCAGCCAGCAGTAACAGCATGGTTGATCAGGCCCTGATCCACCATGAGGCCTGGTCACAGACCGGGCCGCGGGGGCGTTGACCCCCGGAACTCTCTCCAGGACCCAAATGGGAATAAGTCACTGTGTCTAACTTTTTTGGGCTATCCTAGGTACTTTACACATATGCTGCTATGTATGATAATCTATGTAACTGTATTTGTGTATACCTGAATAAACTTACTTAGGACTGGCTTTCGCATGTGCAGGCAAGCCGTTCCACTGCCTGAAATGCCTAGGCATGCTAGTGGCCTTCTTTGTATTTAATATTTTATATATCTAAACCACACATTGTAAGCTTTACAAGGTAATAAACGTTTCATTTCATTAATTGCCATATATTAAAAGAAATTTGAGGCCTGACCACTTACTGTAGAAACTACAGAATTGTTTACGTTCTCCAGTACCATGATTTTTTTTTTTTTTTTGGTTGCTACCCTTGACAAACTTAATAATAATTATAATAATAATCGATTCGATTCCCGGCGGGTAGAAACATTTCAACGTGTTTCCTTACACCTGTTGTCCTGTTCACCTAGCAGCAAGTAGGTACCTGGGTGTTAGTCGACTGGTGTGGGTCGCATCCTGTGGGTCAAGATTGAGGACCACAATGGAAATAAGTTAGACAGTCCTGGATGACGCACTGACTTTCTTGGGTTATCCTGCGTGGCTAACCCTCCGGAGTTAAAATCCAAAGAAAATCTTATCTTACATATGCGTGATACAGCTTATATAGATTTCACAGCAAGATATTCTGGACACTGCTTGCGAGCAGTTTTATAAACATTATTTAACTTCAGTTGCTCTACTCTGACTTCAACATTCAGTATATTACAAGCTGTGAATCATCCTGGCCTACATAGTTTTTTGGACCCAGGATGCATCTCACCACCATTTTCTTCTGGGTGATTTATAGTCTGTCTTTCATTTTCTTTATAAGCTGGTTAATCTTACTGAAAGAAAGGTTTGGATTGATTTCGTTCCATGTAGGACTAAATTCGCTTTTGGGGGGAAGAAATTGATGAAAATTTAAATACTTCTTTATATTTGATCATTTGTGAGTGCTGATTCCGATTAGTTTTAACGCTGATAGCTTCCTAATGCAACTTCTGAGCGGCTTCAAGCTTAAGGAGATTGATCTCTGGCATATATCTGGAGAGGGTTTCGGGGGTCAACGCCCCCGCGGCCTGGTCTGTGACCAGGCCTCATGGTGAATCAGGGCCTGATCAACCAGGCTGTTACTGCTGGCCGCACGTAAACCGACATACAAACCACATAACATAACATTTTATCAATTGCATCTGCTAGAAAAATGACAGGATGGATAATGAGAATGTTCAGAACTAGGGATGTCAAGCCCATGATGGCACTCTTCAGGTCGCTTGTTCTATCTAGGCTGGAATATTGCTGCACACTACCAGCACCTTTCAAGGCAGGTGAAATTGCTGACCTAGAAAATGTACAGAGAACCTTCACGGCGTGCGTAACTGAGATAAAACACCTCAATTACTGGGAGCGCTTGAAGTTCCTCAACCTGTATTCCCTGGAATGCAGGCGGGAGAGATACATGATTATATACACCTGGAAAATCCTAGAGGGACTAGTACCAAACTTGCACACGAAAATCATTCTCTCCGAGAGCAAAAGACTCGGCAGACGATGCAACATCCCCCCAATGAAAAGCAGGGGTGTCACTAGCACGCTAAGAGACAACACAATAAGTGTCAGGGGCCCAAGACTGTTCAACTGCCTCCCAGCATACATAAGGGGGATTACCAATAGACCCCTGGGTGTCTTCAAGCAGGCACTGGACAGGCACCTAAAGTCGGTACCTGATCAGCCGGGCTGTGGCTCGTACATTGGATTGCGTGCAGCCAGCAGTAACAGCCTGGTTGATCAGGCCCTGGTCCCCCATGAAGCCTGGTCACAGACCGGGCTGCGGGGGCGTTGACTCCCCGGAACTCTTTCCAGGTAAACAGCCCGGCTAATCAGGTACTGACTTTAGGTGCCTGTTCAGAGCCTTCTTGAAGACAGCCAGGGGTCTCTGAGATACCAAGAGAATGTTCCATCAGTGTAGTTTCAGAAATGGTGTTCCTTTGTGGAAGATTTGAATTTGATGTGAGCTATGTCCTAATTTGCCAAGTGCCAGGTCACCTCATGGAGAAGACCCGGGCCAGGACCCGTCTGACGAACCTACCTGTCTGTACCTAATTTACCATTATTATTGAGGAAATTGGAGTATTAGCTTTCATATGATGACTTATAATTGCCTCTTCTGACTTTAGATTAGGACTCGCAGCAAGTGGTTCACCTAAAGGCAGTTCCTGATCAGCCGGGCTGTGGCTCGTACGTTGGTTTGCGTGCAGCCAGCAGCAACAGCCTGGTTGATCAGGCGCTGATCCACCAGGAGGCCTGGTCACAGACCGGGCCGCGGGGGCGTTGACCCCCGAAACTCTCTCCAGGTAATATAGACTTAGAAAGGATACAGGAAAGTATTGGTTTTGTAATGGAGTTGTGGATGAGTGGAACAAACTCCCGAGTAACTTCATTATAGGTTAAACATGTACATGAGTGGGTGTGCGTTACAAAGGTGAAATATATAACCTGAGAACTCCTATTATAAATACTTCTTGATTTGAAGCCAAGAATCCTATTAGCTTTAATTCAAACACTTATGCACTGTGGTCTTACCGTTAGATTACTACTAACCAGAACTTCTAAATTATTTTCGTATTTGGAGTGATTCAGAACTACATTATTCACTTTATATGTGCAATTTTTATTCTCTTTTCCCAGGTTTATAACTTTTGTCTACAATAAACTGTATTTGCCACTTCTCCGACCATTGCATGAACCTATCCAGATCTTCCTGTAGCGCACTCTAGAGTCCTCATGGGAGTTTATTTTATGACCTACTTTAGTTTCATCGGCAAACTTACTTATGTCATTGTTCATTCCTTCTATGCCGTTTATGCATATTGTGAACAACAAAGGCCCCAACCCTGACCCCTGTGGAACACCGTTTGTGACGTGTCCCCCCTCTGACTCCTCCCCATTTATGCCTATCGATGAGCCACGCCTCGATCCAGGAAAAGATTTCCCTCGTATTCCGTGTGTAACTACTTTCCTCATCAACAATATCCTGTGTGGAACTCTGTCAAAGGCCTTACTGAAGTCTATATACACAATATCATATCCATTATCATGATCTCTACCACCTCAAATACCTTATTGAAAAAATAGTAAATTCGTAAGGCGGGAACGCCCCTTCGTAAAATTGTACTGAGATTCATTGATTAATTTATATCCTTCACGGTGGCTTCGAATTGCTTCAGCATTTATTTATTCCACCAATTTTTGTCACAATAAAGAATAAGCTAATTGGTCCATAATTCGAAACTAACGACCTGAATGGTAGAACATTTGCCATTCTCCATTCATCTAGTTACAAGGCTCGAATCACAGGTCCTGGCTACCCTTCTTCACTGGTCGCTACTAGGTTCATTCTCTCCCTGCTCCATGAGCTTTATCGTACCTCTTCTTAAAGCTGTGTATGGATTCTGGATCCACTGCATCACTCTCCAGATTGTTCCACTTCCTGACAGTTCTATGGCTAAAGAAATACTTCCCAACATCCCTGTGACTCATCTGAGTTTTCAACTTCCCACACCCGGGCTGTGGTTCGTACGTCAGTTTACATGCGGCCAGCAGTAATAGCCTGGTTGATCAGACCCTGATCCACCACGAGGACTAGTCTCAGACCGGGCCGCTAGGGCGTTGACCCTCGAAACCCTCTCCAGGTATAACCCCTTGTTGGTGTGTAGCATTTCTGAAACATTCTGTGCCCGTACACCTTGTCAATTCCTCTCAGTATTCTATATATTGATGTCATGTTCCCTCTGTCCCTCCTGTCCTCCAGTGTCGTCAGGTCAATTTCCCTTAACGTCTTCTCGTAGGACATGCCCCTTAGCTCCGGGACTAGTTTCGTTGCATATCTTTGCACTCTCTCTAATTTCCTGACGTGCTTGCCCAGGTGTGGGTTCTAAATTGGTGCTGCATATTCCATTACAGGCCTGACGTACACGATGTACAGAGTCCTGAACGACTCCGTACTGAGATGTCAGAAAGCTGTTCTTAGGTTTGCTAGTAGCCCATATGCTGTAGCAGTTATTTGGTTGATGTGCGCCTCAGGAGATATGTTCGGTATTATACTCACCCCAAGATCCTTTTCCTTGAATGAGGTTTGTAGTCTTTGGCCCCCTAGGCTGTATTCTGTCTGCGGTTTTCTCTGCCCTGTCCCGATCTTCATTATTTTGCACTTGACGGGGTTGAACTCCAGGAGTCAGTTGCTAGACCAGACCTGTAACCTGCCCATATCCCTTTGTAGTCCTGCCTGGTCCTCCGATTGAATTATCTTCATTAACTTCACATTGTCTGCAGAGACACTTCCGAGTCTATTCCTTCCGTCAAGTCATTCATATATACCAGATACACATATGCTGTTATGTATGATAATTCTGTGTAACTGTATTTGTGATACCTGAATAAACTTACTTAAACAGCACCTATCCTAGAACTGACTCCTGTGGAACCCCGCTCGTCACAGGCGCCCACTCCGACACCTCGTCACGTACCATGTGTACTCACCTAGTTGTGGTTGCAGGGGTTGAGTCACAGCTCCTGGCCCCGCCTTTTCACTGGTTGCTACTAGGTCACTCTTCCTGCTCCATGAGGTTTATCAAGACTAGTCATGGGGGGGCTGGAAATTTATGCAAATTACTGGAAAACGCCTCAGTCATAAATATGTCTTCACCGGAGTGGAGAAGAGAGAGAGAGATACATGATAATATATGAGTAGGTGTTTAAGGTTCTGGTCCCAAACTTGCAAATTGCCATAAAAACATTCTGGAATGAAAGATAAGGAAGAATGTGTAAAATAAACCCAGTAAAAGTGGAATGCCGTGGCCACAATAAGAGAACATTGTATTAACATCCGTGGGCCCAGATTATTTAACCCTCTACTACACAATATCAGAAACACTGATGGAACATGTGCACAGGTTTTCTGTAGTAAATCGGACATGTACCTCTGCCGAGTGCCAGATCAACCAGGCTGTGATGGATATTTGGGCCAGTGAACCGCCAGCAGTAACAATCTGAATGAAAGTTAAGACACATGTGCAACATCTGGATATCTTTATTGTAGTAGACGTTTCGCCATCCAGTGGCTTTATCAATACAGATTCTAGGACATAATAGGAAGACAGTAGAACTATATACAAAAGATGAGGTAATCAGTCCCTCGGCCTTGGAGTTAGTGTTCACAGCATCGTGGTGGAGGAGAGTCTGGAGCAAAGGCAAGAAGACTGGCGCTTTTTATAGGCGTCAGTGAATGGGACGGGCAGCAGACGAGGTCAGTCACTGGTAGGCGGGATTCCCCAGTGGAAGTAGGTCCTTCCCAAAGAGATGGGTTAGTTGCAGCAGCCGTGAAGAAGGTCTTGTAGATGTCCTCTGAACCAAGATTCCATGATGTTGCAGTGTCTGACAAGTTGTGCAAAGAAAGGTATAAAATACCGACAATATGAAAGTTAAGACACATGTGCAACATCTGGATATCTTTATTGTAGTAGACGTTTCGCCATCCAGTGGCTTTATCAATACAGATTCTAGGACATAATAGGAAGACAGTAGAACTATATACAAAAGATGAGGTAATCAGTCCCTCGGCCTTGGAGTTAGTGTTCACAGCATCGTGGTGGAGGAGAGTCTGGAGCAAAGGCAAGAAGACTGGCGCTTTTTATAGGCGTCAGTGAATGGGACGGGCAGCAGACGAGGTCAGTCACTGGTAGGCGGGATTCCCCAGTGGAAGTAGGTCCTTCCCAAAGAGATGGGTTAGTTGCAGCAGCCGTGAAGAAGGTCTTGTAGATGTCCTCTGAACCAAGATTCCATGATGTTGCAGTGTCTGACAAGTTGTGCAAAGAAAGGTATAAAATACCGACAATATGAAAGTTAAGACACATGTGCAACATCATGTTGCACATGTGTCTTAACTTTCATATTGTCGGTATTTTACACCTTTCTTTGCACAACTTGTCAGACACTGCAACATCATGGAATCTTGGTTCAGAGGACATCTACAAGACCTTCTTCACGGCTGCTGCAACTAACCCATCTCTTTGGGAAGGACCTACTTCCACTGGGGAATCCCGCCTACCAGTGACTGACCTCGTCTGCTGCCCGTCCCATTCACTGACGCCTATAAAAAGCGCCAGTCTTCTTGCCTTTGCTCCAGACTCTCCTCCACCACGATGCTGTGAACACTAACTCCAAGGCCGAGGGACTGATTACCTCATCTTTTGTATATAGTTCTACTGTCTTCCTATTATGTCCTAGAATCTGTATTGATAAAGCCACTGGATGGCGAAACGTCTACTACAATAAAGATATCCAGATGTTGCACATGTGTCTTAACTTTCATATTGTCGGTATTTTATACCTTTCTTTGCACAGTAACAATCTGGTTGACCAGACAAGCCTGGCTCAGGGCCATGTTGTGAAAGTAGGAAAAGCATATCAATGGCTCAAACATATAAATACACGTTTGTAAATATGTATTTATATTTTATTGCCTTAGAGTTTATGACAACATTACACTATTTATTTTGCGTGCACATAGGTAGAGGAGGCTGGGCTTATGAGGTATGAGGATAAGCAGCGACCGAAATACATCTAGTTTTATTCTAATGTACAAATAATACTTGAGTTACTGAGGTATGATAGCAACAATGGCGTTATAAATGCTATATCTACAATAACCGATGTAGAAATTTATTTTATGGAGTACGATATGCTTGACAGGAAGTTTCAGCGTAAATATTTGGTGTTTAGGTATGGAAGATAGAAGAAGGGTGAGGGGAATAAATTTATGATATGTGAATGTGTTATGAGGGATGCCTTTATGGTTGCTAAGTGTTATATGATGGAATATATTGGTTGGAGTGTGAGTGGTTGTGCGTGTGGCAGCGTGGTGGTGGTCTCGCGCGTGTTTACGGAGTTGGTGTACACAAGCCTACACATGTGTGTTATTAGAGTGTGTAACCGTGTGTACTGGCGTGTACGTGTGTCCTGGTGCCTACCCTGGCTGTGTGAACACCCCGTGGTGGTTGTGGAGGTGGCAGAGAGGGTGTAGTGTGGTGTGTGTGAGAGTGTGTGGCTGGGGTAGGTGAGGCAGGACTGGGGGCTAAGCAAGATGGCGATCCTTGGCCCCTGTGACGGGGTGTGTGTGGGGGGCGCCTAGCACACCTCCCTCACCTCACACACCACAAACTCACACTCACCATAAATAAATACTTAAATGGGGAAATTTCCATGGTGCAAGTGAGGGGCTAGTGGTTCAACTACAAAAACTATTGTGTGTACATTAGGCTGAAACTGCCAGCCAAGGTGGTTACAAAGCATCTTTACATCTACTGTATTTACTACCTTAACTCTCCACTCGGTTACAAAAACCACCAAAAAAAAGTTAGTTTGTATTGCTTATTGTTATTTCTTTCCTTTCATTAAATTATCCTTAAATTTACATATGTACTTTTCTATTTTGTTCTGGATGCCTTTATATGATTCATTGTTACTTCTTTGTTAACACTGAACAGTATTAAATATTAATTCTGTTATATTTTTGGCTTGTAAATGTTCATTGCATCACCTAAGTGTATTTTTAGTGCTGCCTTGTAACTTCATAGTTTTTACTGTTTTTTTTAATAAAGTTGTATGATCCACACAGATTTCCTGCTTATTTTCAATATAACACTACTAATAGTACTCTTAATATATAAATATAACATGGCTATTTAAAATTCATGCACCAAAAATGCATATTTGATTTTTTTTTTTAAATATATGAATGTTTCCTAAGGCCTCTTTTGCACACAACATATAAAGTTTAGTGTACTGTGGTGAAATATTTGGGTAAGTTCTTTATCTTGAGGTCAAAGACCCCATTGGAAATAAGTCACTGTGTCTGACTTTTTTTGGGGGGTCAACCTAGGTAATATGCTGCTATGTATGATAATTTATGTAACTATTTATGTGTACCTGTACCTGAATAAACTTGCTTAATATACATAAACTTTTATTATCATTGGATAATACTGCAAGTAATTTTCAGAATCATTTATTGTGCTAGTTATATGACAGGTACTAACTGATGTATTTTTGTAGCTACATAGCCTACAGTATTGCTTCTATCATTTACTCAATTTTAATCTGTAAAAGTATTTTTTATTTCACCAAATATTGTATTGGCACAACTGTTGCTTTATTGGTGAGAAAAGTTGATATTACACTTGCATTTCCAGAGCAAGTTTTTTCTTATAATGCAGTCACAACAGGACTCAGTAATGGATGTAAGTTGTATAAATATAGTTTTGGAAGGGATATTCAGAAGTATGTAGTGGTATAACAATAGGTATAGTTAAGTGGAACAAACTCCCAGACAGCATCAGCAAGTGAGAACTTTGGGTAGTTTTAAATATAGGTTTGGTAGATAGCTACACAAGTGGGTGTGGTTGAGTGTGAATTAGACCTGCTTAGCAAGGGTTAGTAAGCCTAATGTAGTATTCCACTGCTATTATGTACTTAGGTAAGATTCAAAACAGTTTAAGAATTTGAGCATGTGAAACATTGCCAGTTATGGACCCAAATAGAAATAAGTCACTGTCTGACACTTTTGGATTACCCAAGGTAATTTACACTATGATAATTGTACTCAGGTGTACCAGTGCCTAAATATACTCACAAGTTAGCAAACAGCAAGAGGCAATGGATGTCCTACCATCCTGTTAAAACTATGAAAGGGAAGCCTGTTAAATGTTTTGCACTGGCATGATAAGAGGAATATACATCCCACAGTCTTCTACTTTTGTTCAGTATACACTTATCTTTACTTTCCTTTTTTTTTTTCTGATGCTGTAGTTCTTATTCTGGTCAATATTCAGTTTATTCCAGGGTCAGAACTCCACCAATACTTTATAATATAAAGCAACGATATAGTATCCAAATTGCATGAAAATTAGTGTTTGTATGTGCAAGTTGGTTTTTAGGTGATGTTAAGCACAATAATGTTTGAGCCTACTGATACTGATTATGTAAATTCTCCAATACTGAGTTGTACAGTGGAGACAATTGTATTTTTAGGCTTTTTTTTTTTTTTTTTAACTAAACCTAACCTAAGCTAAACCAGGCATTAAATTCTAGGCTAGGTTGAGCTACATTTAGACTTACCAAAAAAAAAAAAAAATTCCCATTTGGGCATTTAATGTTTGTGATAATAATAAACTTACTGATAAGATCAGATTTTATTTTGTATATAAAGCAACCTGCACAAGTAAGAATAAGCCTGTAATCTACATACAAGCCATTTTGGGGATCATTGCCTACATGGTCCAGCCCCAGGCCAATCCTCCTGGTTGATACTTTGATGCTAGTAGTATGTAGTCAGTCTGATTAGGAATTGACTTAAGGCATTTGTCAAACTCCCTCTTGAAGATAGCTAGGGGTCTGTAGATGATGTGGCAGCACATTAGCCACCAGTTTACAGGTAAAGTTAGGTTGGGTTACTTAAGTGGTTAAATATCTTTTTTATGTTTGGACTCACAACTGCTGGTCAAATAACCTTGGGATTTTTATTTTCTATAGGAGCCTTGTTCCACAAGTTACAGCACCTTAAAGTATGGAATGCTGATATGGTTCATGATGTTTAATAAACATCCATTTATTTTTTAACTTTACCTTCTTATTTCAGATATTTACATACCAAATCTTCTCCCCATTATTTTTATTATAATGTATAGTATAATATGCTGTATATACTGTTCTCATATACTGTTACTTCGTGTATACTATATAATACTTATAAGCAATCATAATAAAAATGAATATAATTATATATGTATAGTAATGTAATGAATGCTTAGTCTTGCATCAGTTGCTGGTTGCCCTCTTCTGTTTGTAGCTAGTTGTAGGAACTTTGAGGTGTACAGTTCTTTGTAATAAATTTTGTTTCAAAGATATTGTTCTTTTGGGCACTTTATTAAATTAAAATTAACTTTTCTTTATTTCTCATGAGCCATACAAAGAAGTAACAGTTAGTGTACATAATTTTATACAACAGTAAGCTCAAAAGAAAGCCACTAATTGTACAATGTATTTTGGGCAAACTAATCATGAAGCTTACATAAATCTAGACCTAGCATATTATTTTAGACTTTGTTTAGCTCTCTGCAATCACAAATACATACAATGACAAATGGTCAATTACAGTCACAAATGGTACAAATACAATGACAAATACAGTGACAAATGGTCAATTACAAAATAGTTGCAAAGAACATTATTTACATTGGTTTAATGATTGCATTCTAAAGAGTGATTGAATAGTGGTGATGAAATTGCTGCATGACAATTTACAGTTAATGGATATTATATATATGTGAGATATAATAGGTGTACTATTAAAGATGTTGGCAGGTGGGAAACGTTTTGCATTTTCAGGCAGTGAGCTCCAAATTTTTGGGCCTTTTATTTACATGAAGCTTTTGAATGGGTTGAGATATACATATCCGTGGATTGTTAGAGAGAAGCTTGTTCCTTGTATTTTGCCCGTGTTTTCTGTTGCAGCTCTCAAGGTAGAATTTAAACTCTGGGTTAATGTTGAAGCTGAGAGTCCTGTAGACATAGCATGCACAATTGAAAATGTGAATAAGGGGTGTATGCTGCCTGGAGCCTGAATGAATAACAACAGTGAATGTGATTAGCTGTTGTTGATCCCTATGCACAGATGCCATAGATTAGAAGGTACAGTAGTATAAAGTGAGCAGGGATGTTTGGGTGACGTACTTGGTTATTTTTGAGAGAATGCCTACTGTTTTGGATTTTTTTTTTATAAACGATCTGAATGTGTGTGTGTGTGTAGTATTTTAGTTTGTTCTCCATGTGTATTCCCAAGAATTTACCCTTGTCCTACCTATTGATTAGTGCATTATCGATTAGTATATGTTATCATGTATCTTCCTTGCCTGCATTCCAGGGAGTACAAATCAAGGGACTTTTACTGTTCCCAGTAATTTAGGTGCTGTATCATACTTATATGTGCCTTGAAAGTTCTCTGTATAATCTCCTTGTCTGCAATTTCTCCTGCTTTGAAAGGGGCCAGGTGCCAGATCAACCAGGCTGTGATGGATATGTGGGGCAGCGGGCCTCCAGCAGTGACAGCCTGGTTGACCAGGCAAGCACCAGATGAGCCTGGCCCATGGCCAGGCTCAGAGAGTAGATAAACTCTCGAAACTCTTCAAAGGTATATCAAAGGTATCAAAGGGGCTGTTAGTGTACAGCCTAGAGAGAACAAGATGTTTGAAGGGAATCATCATAGGCTTGGCATCCCAACTTTTGAAGGTCTTATTATCCATCCTATCATTTTCCTAGCAGATGTGGTAGATACATTGTGATCTTTGAAAGTGAGATTCTTTGACATTATCACTCCCAGGTTCTTCACACTAGTTTTTTGCTCTATTGTGTGGTTGGAATTTGTTTTATACTCTGATATAGTTTAAATTTCCTCAAGTTTTTCCATGGCGGAGTAATTGAAATATGTCTTTATTGAACTTCATATTGTTTTCTGTGGCCCATTTAAGATTTGGTTGATGTCTGCTTTGAGACTTGCAGTGTTTGATGGATGACAATGTCATACAAATTCAGGTGTCATCCTCGAAGGAGGCTATGGTGCTGTGGCTTACATCTCTGTCTATGTTAGATATAAGGATGAGGAACAGGATGGGAGTGAGTATTGTACCTTGTGGAACAGAGCTTTTCACTGTAGTTGCCTATGACTTGACACTGTTTACTGTTACTCTTTGTGTTCAATGTTAGGAAGTTATACGCCCATCTACCGTCTGTTTGCGTGCAGCCATCAGTAACAGCCTGGTTGATCAGGCCCTTATCCACCATGAGGCCTGGTCATGGACCAGGCCATGGGAGTGTTGACCCTCAGAATACCCTCCAAGTATACACTGGTGCCAGTGGTATGTCATGTCAATGTAAAGGACTGCTACCAAGTGTAATGTCATAGGAATGTGACGGTTGATTTTGAGTCATTATAGGTTAATGATGTTGACCTATGGAAGTTCATACCTCGGCACTGCCCATGGGACATGGGGCAGTTATGATGTGGGTATCAGTGAGACAGGTTGTGCATGGATATAACTTGTACATTGTACACTTATCATGTAGTGTACCCAGTTGGCACATAATCAGGTATGCTACGTGTGACAAAAACCAAGTTGTATTTGTAAATGTTTCAGATATACTGGCCAATATCTCTCCTAAAAAAAAAAAACTGTTTCTATCTGGTCTATCTGATCATTAAAGAAAAGCTGCATGGAAAGCAGAACCAAACCAATTCAGACCAAAGTTAAACCAACACAGAATGTCAGCTCTCACTTTCAAGGATTACCACAATGTTATCATTGCTACTGCAAGGAAAATGATAGGCTGGATAACTAAAACTTTGAAGCCAAGAGATGCTGAGCCATTGGTCACTTGTTCTTGCCAGGCAGGAATACTTCTATATGCTGATGGGCCCCTTCACAGCAGGTGTGATTGCTGAGTTGCAAAATGTACAGAGAAATATCACTGCTTGTATACACCATACTGAACAATTGAACTGTGGGAGCACTTGAAGTCCTTTCAACTGTATTCCTTTGAATGTAGGTAAGAAAGGTACATAATAATATAAACATGGAAAATCCTGGAGGGACTGGTTCCAAACCTGAACACCGAAATCACTCCATGTGACAACAAGAGACTTGGCAGATGGCACATAATATCTCCACTGAAAACAGGGGTGTGACAAGTACACTAAGAGAAATCGATGAGTGTCAGAGGTCTTCAACACCTTCCCTCAATGCTTACAGGGAATTACCAAGAAACCTTTGGGAGTCATCAATAGGGAACTGGAGAAGTTCCTCAAATCGGTTTCATGACTACACTGGCTGTGATTCATACTTTGGACTGCATGTGGCCAGCAGTAACAGCTTGTTGATCAGGCCTTAATCTTCCAGGAGGCTGGTCTGGGACTAGGCTGCAGGGGCATTGACACCCAGAAATGCCTTTCAGGTATCTTCAGGAGAACCATGAATCCATAGGAGTGTATACCTCCCACAGAGAAGGAAAGTAAAACAGATGCTGAGGATATTACACGAAGTGACGCTCTGAGTTCAACTGAAAACGTGAATGTGTGCATATACAAAATGGAAAATAAACATCATGTAAACAAAGTATAGGGAAACAGTAATTTCATAGCCTCCAACCCTAGTGCTACTTCAGAATCAACCGAATCAGTTGCAAATACTGAAAATGAAATAGTACAAAGCCCATTGGCCACAATCAACAAAACATCCAAGTGTGCCGGTACTATTCATAGTGGGTTTTCAGACACTGACATAATGGTACAAGAAATAGATGTCAGTTTAGCCATCTAAAGAAATGCTGCGGTTTCCTAAATAATGGCATATGTCGATCCAAGACCTGTAAATACGTACTTCCATTCGAAAATGTGTCATAGTTCAATAAGTAAGAAAACTATATTATGATACAACTTGTCCTGCATTCCATAGAAAGTGAACCAGGAAAGTTAGGTCTTGTGATCAACTAGTTGCATGGGACAATTACACAGGCAAAAGTGATTTTTTTAGTTCCAGGAAGCAAAGAAGAATGGCACAAAATGATAAGAATATACCACCACCTTGGAACCATGCTGGACCGGAAACAAAACCAGTAGTTGGCTCAAAGCCACAGATATTAAGACCAACAGCAAATAATATAATATAATTTATATTTGCAAACATACATGGTGTTAAAACAAGTAAGAGCTTCAGAATACCATATATTAGCAGACACCACACTAAGTCAAATGCATTGTTTGTAACTTTTGAAGAGACTTGTGTAGAAATTATTTTGACTGTGAAATATGAATGCCTGGGTACCGTCTGATCAGAAGTATGCATGCATGCATGCATGCATGTATGTATGTATGTATGGTATGTATGCATGTATGTATGCATACATACATGCATACATTAATACATAGAGTTACTTGGAGAGGGTTTCGGGGGTCATCGCCCCCATGGCTTGGTCTGAAACCAGGCCTCATGGTGGATCAGGGTCTGATCAACCAGTCTGTTACTGCCAGCTGCACACAAACTGAAACTGACATACAAACCACAGCCTGGTTGGTCAGGTACTGACTTCAGGTGCCTGTCCAGTGCCTTTTTGAAGACAGCCAGGGGTCTATTGGTAATCCCCTTAGTTATACTTTTGTATCAGTCAAATCACATATTACTCGGGTAGATAATTTCCAGTAGATCCTTCATGTGTTAGCTCAAATCACCGACCAGTATGTTTTAAATAAGTGACCCACTGATCAGAGCAGATCGACTGGTCCGAACCCTTGACTGGTCCGAACCCGGGACTGGTTTCAAACAGTTTCATTGGACAATAAAGCAGACTGTAAACGGATGGGTTTGTAGGCGCCCTTATAAACACAAACATTAAAAATCAGGAACGTGACGGTAAGCTGTCCAATATACAAAAAGAGTTAGAAACAGAAATACAAATAGCTAGAGCTTCATTTAAGGTTATTAATATAATATTCAAGAGGTTGCTAGTAGACTTGCAGTAAATCAACCATTCAAATCATTATGAAGCTGTGTGTAGTCTGTGGTCAGTCAAACAAACGGGCTACCACATGGATAAATTGTCATTTTTGTGGAAATTGGTGTCACGCTCCTTGTGCAGATATCCCAGAACTAGCTACAAGCAGTATTAAAACAGAGAAGTGTTTTTGGGTATGCCCAAATGAGGAAAATCTGTGGACTAAAATCACAAGGGTATTAAAAGAGGATAACATCAAAGCTGCTTTCATAGAAAACCTGGAAGCTTTCTACAACAGATGGGAACATAAAAAGTCCGGGCTGAATGGTACTGCCCTTGATACTGGCCATGTAGTCACAAACTGTAAGGCTGGAGGTGATGTCCTGGTAGTCAGTAAATGTAGGGCTGATAGTGCTGTCCTGGGAGACAGTAATGGTGAAGCTGGAGGTGCTGTCCTGGGAGACAGTAATGGTGAAGCTGGAGGTGCTGTCCTGGGAGACAGTAATGGTGAAGCTGGAGATACTGTCCTGGGAGACAGTAATGGGGAAGCTGGAGGTGCTGTCCTGGGAGACAGAAATGGTGAAGCTGGAGATACTGTCCTGGTAGACAGTAATGGTGAAGCTGGAGATTTTGTCCAGGTAGTCGGGAATTATACGCAGGAAGGAATACATATAAATGACCTCATAGAGGACAGGAGCCATAGTAGGGAAACAAGTGTAGTCAAAGATAAGATAAAACCAATATTGCAAACCAGAAATACCGCAGGAAATAGCAAACAAGAGGACTCCAATAGCAATAGTGAGGATAAATTACCAAAAACAACTGGTGGGAGCTCCATTGTTGGTGCTAGGGAGGATAGGAATAAGACAGGGAAACATGCACCAACAGGGAATACAGTCACAGAAACCCAAGGCAAACGGAAACCAAGCCTGTGCACATACTATGCACTTGGTATCTGCTGGCATGGGAAATCTGGAAAAACAGATGGGACATGCAACTATGACCACCCTAGAAAATGTCATGCCCATATGACAACAGGAAAATGCAAACTCCCTTCCTGTAAGCTTTTTCACCCTGAAATGTGTACCTCTTCAGTACAGGAAAGACTGTGCTATAACTTAAATTGCCAGGCATACCATCTAAAGGGGACAAAAAGATACAAAACATCCAGGCCATGGGAAAACCTGGGTAGCCACAGCCACTCAAGAGGGAGAGGTTTTTTAGTGCCAGGAAGGAAAAAAAACTGGCAGGAAATGGCAGAAATCGTACACCAAATCCAGTCATTCCTGGAGTGGAACCACAGTCGATGGCCTCCACTCCAAACCAACGGATACAGATACTAATGCCGGAAAAAAAATCCCCCCCCAGTACCAACAATACCACCAGTCCGATAACATTCTTCTTTGCAAATATACAGGGTCTAAAGCCAGCAATAAACAACAAAATACCTTTCATCCGTGGACTGCTTGCAGAGGCAAAGGCAATGTTCGCGGCTTTCACTGAGACCCACATAAAGGATCACTTGGACAACGAAATATGGATCCCAGGTTACAACCTATACAGATGTGACAGAGTGAACAGGCAAAAGGGGGGGGTTGGCCTGTACATTGCAGAGTCACTTGTTTGCACAGAACTGCTTAATGCCTCAAATGACGTAGTGGAAGTTTTAGCAGTAAAGGTCGAGAACCAAAACCTAGTCATTGTGGTAGTCTACAAGCCTCCGGATGCAACATCCCAGCAATTCCAGGAACAGCTGTTAAAAATTGACCACTGTCTGGAAAATCTTCCAGCTCCTGCACCCAACATCTTGCTCCTGGGGGATTTCAACTTAAGGCACCTAAAATGGAGGAATATAGCAAATAATATTGTTGCAGTAATAACACCAGGAGGCAGCTCTGATGAAAACTCACACTCACACGAGCTTTTAAATCTCTGCACAAAATTCAATTTAAACCAGCAAATAATAGAGCCTACTAGACTGGAGAATACACTAGACCTCATCTTCACTAACAATGATGATCTGATAAGAAATGTCACCATATCAAAAACAATATACTCAGATCACAACATAATTGAGGTTCAGACATGTATGCGTGGAGCCTCAGACCGACAAAATGAGACTAGTCACGAGGGAGCATTCACCAAATTCAACTTCAATAACAAAAACATAAAGTGGGACCAAGTAAACCAAGTCCTAACCGATATAAGCTGGGAAGATATACTAAGCAACACAGACCCAAACTTATGCCTAGAACAGATTAACTCGGTGGCACTCGATGTATGCACAAGGCTTATTCCTCTAAGAAAAAGGAGGAGTAGATGTAAAATAGAAAGAGACAGGCGCTCCCTTTACAGGCGACGGAAAAGAATAACAGAGCGGCTAAAAGAGGTCAATATATCAGAAATGCGCAGGGAGACACTGGTCAGAGAAATAGCAAGCATCGAACTTAAGCTAAAAGAATCCTTTAGGAGTCAGGAATCGCGGGAAGAACTAAAAGCCATAAATGAAATCGAAAGAAACCCAAAGTATTTCTTCTCCTATGCCAAATCAAAATCGAGAACAACGTCCAGTATTGGGCCCCTACTTAAACAAGATGGGTCCTACACAGATGACAGCAAGGAAATGAGTGAGCTACTCAAGTCCCAATATGACTCAGTTTTTAGCAAGCCGCTAACCAGACTGAGAGTCGAAGATCAAAATGAATTTTTTATGAGAGAGCCACAAAATTTGATTAACACAAGCCTATCCGATGTTATCCTGACGCCAAATGACTTCGAACAGGCGATAAATGACATGCCCATGCACTCTGCCCCAGGGCCAGACTCATGGAACTCTGTGTTCATCAAGAACTGCAAGAAGCCCCTATCACGAGCCTTTTCCATCCTATGGAGAGGGAGCATGGACACGGGGGTCGTCCCTCAGTTACTAAAAACAACAGACATAGCCCCACTCCACAAAGGGGGCAGTAAAGCAACAGCAAAGAACTACAGACCAATAGCACTAACATCCCATATCATAAAAATCTTTGAAAGGGTCCTAAGAAGCAAGATCACCACCCATCTAGAAACCCATCAGTTACACAACCCAGGGCAACATGGGTTTAGAACAGGTCGCTCCTGTCTGTCTCAACTACTGGATCACTACGACAAGGTCCTAAATGCACTAGAAGACAAAAAGAATGCAGATGTAATATATACAGACTTTGCAAAAGCCTTCGACAAGTGTGACCATGGCGTAATAGCGCACAAAATGCGCGCTAAAGGAATAACAGGAAAAGTTGGTCGATGGATCTATAATTTCCTCACTAACAGAACACAGAGAGTAGTCGTCAACAGAGTAAAGTCCGAGGCAGCTACGGTGAAAAGCTCTGTTCCACAAGGCACAGTACTAGCTCCCATCTTGTTCCTCATCCTCATATCCGACATAGACAAGGATGTCAGCCACAGCACCGTGTCTTCCTTTGCAGATGACACCCGAATCTGCATGACAGTGTCTTCCATTGCAGACACTGCAAGGCTCCAGGCGGACATCAACCAAATCTTTCAGTGGGCTGCAGAAAACAATATGAAGTTCAACGATGAGAAATTTCAATTACTCAGATATGGTAAACATGAGGAAATTAAATCTTCATCAGAGTACAAAACAAATTCTGGCCACAAAATAGAGCGAAACACCAACGTCAAAGACCTGGGAGTGATTATGTCGGAGGATCTCACCTTCAAGGACCATAACATTGTATCAATCGCATCTGCTAGAAAAATGACAGGATGGATAATGAGAACCTTCAAAACTAGGGAGGCCAAGCCCATGATGACACTCTTCAGGTCACTTGTTCTATCTAGGCTGGAATATTGCTGCACTCTAACAGCACCTTTCAAGGCAGGTGAAATTGCCGACCTAGAAAATGTACAGAGAACTTTCACGGCGCGCATAACGGAGATAAAACACCTCAATTACTGGGAGCGCTTGAGGTTTCTAAACCTGTATTCCCTGGAACGCAGGAGGGAGAGATACATGATTATATACACCTGGAAAATCCTAGAGGGACTAGTACCGAACTTGCACACGAAAATCACTCACTACGAAAGCAAAAGACTTGGCAGACGATGCACCATCCCCCCAATGAAAAGCAGGGGTGTCACTAGCACGTTAAGAGACCATACAATAAGTGTCAGGGGACCGAGACTGTTCAACTGCCTCCCAGCACACATAAGGGGGATTACCAACAGACCCCTGGCAGTCTTCAAGCTGGCACTGGACAAGCACCTAAAGGCAGTTCCTGATCAGCCGGGCTGTGGCTCGTACGTTGGTTTGCGTGCAGCCAGCAGCAACAGCCTGGTTGATCAGGCGCTGATCCACCAGGAGGCCTGGTCACAGACCGGGCCGCGGGGGCGTTGACCCCCGAAACTCTCTCCAGGTAAACTCCAGGTAAACTCCAGGTATGCTGGGAGGCATACTTACATACATGCATGCATGCATGCATGCATGCATACATACATACATACATACATACATACATACATACATACATACATACATACATACATACATACATACATGCATGTATACGTACATAATGCATGTACATACATAATGCATGTACATACATAATGCATGTACATACATAATGCATGTACATACATAATGCATGTATGCATGCATGCATACATGCATGCATGCATGCATTAGCAAAGAGGATAAAATAAAAAGTTACTACGTAATTTGCAAACAGTTTTCGGTCAAGAGATTCCTGTAAACAATATTTGATACATGTACATACATCAAATGGATGGGCAATTTGCAGTCATATGGATGTCAAGAAAGCTATTGGTAAGAGTTCCTCGTGAGATTTACATGGAAACTGCAAAACAAACATTTGCAGTGAATGAGAGATCCCCTGCTTGAAATGTAAATACTGCATTAACAGTGTGATGTGGTACAGTGTTGTGGAGTAATAACACCACTGAGGTGCAACAAGGATCAACACTTGCTCATATAGTCTACAGTAAGTTCTAATTTATATAAACAGCATTCCAGAGGAAATAAAAAATTAGTTAAATATGATTACAATTGCAGAAAATTCTATGCATAATAATGAAAATTACAGTACATTGTGTATCCCTGCAGTATACCTAGAAACACTGGACAAGTGGAGTAACAGATGGATGGAATTCAGTGGGGATACTGTAAGTGTAATGTATTAACCCTTAACCCTTTCAGGGTCCGTCCCGTAGATCTACGGCTTCACGTTGAGTGTCCAAACCATAGATCAACGCCAAAATTCTAGTGCCGTCAAATATAGTGCGAAAGCGCTCATAGGCCTACATGTGAGAGAACGGATCTGCGTGGTGGGTGTCCGCCATAAACAAAAAATCTAGGCGCCCGCATAGCATTGTGGGAACGCCGGCTCAGTTACCCTTGTTCACCATGCCTCGTCGCAAGTCAGCTCTCATTCCCCGGAAAATTGGGACTCTCCTCTTCCTATCTGATAGTTCTGACACTGATGGAAGTGGAAATGAAGACGAATTCTATGGCTTTTATCAGTTAGTGACCGAAAGGAATGACCAGGATATCGATAATAGTGCAGAAAACCCTGACAATCCTCAACCTTCTACCTCTGGTGTGGGCACTCGTGACTCACGGTCAGTTGTGCCTCAACGCAAGAGAAAACTAATATTTTCGCGTGGCCAGGCCTCTGACTTCAGTAATGATGATGATAGTGACGTGGATTGTGATTTTATTGCGCTTGACGATCATTCGAGTAGTAATAGTGAGGAATCATATTCACCAGTGAAGCGTCGGTATGTTCGCCGCCGCATGCGCTCGGGTAGTGTACCCTATGCTGTACCCAGGGGACGGAGTGATGTGGCTACACTTGGCATGGATAGACCACAGGCATCAGTAGATGGTGGTAGTGGTGATGGTAGTGGCACTGCCATACGTGACTCACCAGCCCAGGCTGGGACCCACGCTGCTGACTCGTCAGTTCAAGGACAAAGCGGAGCATCAGCCACCAGCCCACCACAACCACCCCCACAACCAGCCTATGATGTCCAGTATCCACCAGCAAACCGTATCTGGGATTGGCAGCAAAATCCCAATTTTATTCTCAAGCCCCACCACTTTGATGACTCTCAAAGTGGAATTCTACCTACTTGTCCCCTTGGAACCACGGCCAATGAACTGGAATTCTTTGAATTATTCTTTGACCAGCCATTGATGGAAACTATTGTCAGGGAAAGTAATAAGTATTTTGAGTACACCATGGCAAATACGATCATATCACCACAGTCAAGACTACACAAGTGGAAAGAGACGACTGTTGCAGAAATGTATTTGCTTTTTGCAACAATAATGCTTATGCCTCATGTCTATAAGCATAATATAAAAGCATACTGGTCCACAGATCGGCTAATTTCTACCCCGGTCTTCAGTGAAATCATCCCAGTGAACAGGTTTGTCTTACTGTTACGTATGTTGCACTTCTCTGACAAAACCAGGCCTGACAGAAGTGACAGGTTATACAAGACTAGAAATGTTTTCATGTATCTCAAACAAAAGTTCAGCATATACTTTTATCCATTCAAGAATCTTGTAATTGACGAGTCTTTGATTTTGTTCAAAGGTAGACTGTCATTCAAGCAGTATATACCGAGCAAGAGGAAACGCTTTGGTATAAAACTGTTTGTACTCTGTGACTGTGACAGTGGCCTGGTGTTGGATATTGTTGTATACACGGGAAGTAAAACATTGAAAGATACCAAGATGTTATTGGGTATCTCAGGTGACGTAGTGAGAAACATGATGGCACCTTATCTTGGTAAGGGGCATACATTATATACTGATAACTGGTACACAAGCCCATTACTCAGTGATTTCATGCGAGTGAACAAGACAGATGTGTGTGGCACAGTGCGTTCTAATCGTAAACATATGCCCAGGCTCAACGCAGGTACTCGTGGTGATGACGTGCAGGTGTTTACTGCTAATGACATCATGGCATTACGGTGGCATGACAAACGAGATGTCACATTGTTGACAACCATTCACCGTAATGAAATGCAAGACAGTGGCAAAGTTGATCGAGTGACTAATGAACGTATTCGAAAACCAGTGACAGTGATTGATTATACACAAAACATGCGCTTGGTTGACAAATGTGACATGCAGATTGGTTTTGTTGATTGTGTTCGTAAGAGTTACAAGTGGTACATGAAACTTTTCTTCCATCTCATGGACATTTCAATGCTCAATGCATATAATATGTACCAAATAAAGACTGGCAACAGACCACTGTATGGTGAATTTTGTTTGTCTGTTGTCAGACAACTCATAATGAAGTACCAGGTAAGAACACCTGCTATACAACAAGGTCCTCGAATTACTCAGGATATACCCAAGCATTTGAGGAGGGAAGGTGATCATTTCATAATACAGCTTCCTTCAACTCAGAAGAAATTTGCTCAGAAGAGATGCATCGTCTGTGCACAAACAAAACGATGGCAACAAAGACGCAAAGACACTCGGTTTATGTGTGAGGAATGTAAAGTGCCTCTGTGTATGGTGCCTTGTTTCAAGGAGTTCCACAAGCTCCAGCAGTTCTAAAACCATGTCCAGTGATTGTAAATATGTAAATATATGATAGAACATTAGTATTATACAAGATTTGTGCATGTTTATTGTAATAACAACAGTGGTAAACAATAATATGATAATAACTTTAGTGCAGTTATTGTGTTCAATACAGTGAGTTTATTTATATACATTATATACAGTATTGGTCTCTCAGGCCCCAAATGTTAGTAGGAAAAGAAAAAAATTGGAAAAGAAAAGAAAAAAAAAACTATAAAAACCGCTAAATAAAGTAATGCGCGTATGTGGAATTCGTCGATGTTGCCGCCACCACATCATTTTGGACAAACTTCTTGGCGCTGTATCTCGGTAAGTACTGATCAGAATTTTTTTTTGTCTTATTACCTTCACAAAAATATGCTCTTTAATTCTGTAAGATTTTTTTTTTTTTTTTTTTTTTTTTTTTTTTTTTTTTTTTTTTAAAATTTCTTGGACACTGGAACACCACTTCAGATTTTGGCCTTGGACCCTGAAGGGGTTAAACTGACCAAGCTGATCTACGTTCATATGCGTAGTGCTCTAAAAGTAGATCTACGTTTACTTTACATATTTTCAAATATAACAAAAAAAAAGTAGATCAAAGTTTTTTACACGTTTTCAAATGTAAAAAAAAAAAAAGATTACTTTTTTATGTACTTTCAAATGTTGAAAAAAACGTAGATCTATGTTTGGACAGTTTAAGGGTTAAGAAATAGAAAGAAGTGAATTAACCTACACAAAAAGTATATATTATGTATGAACATATTAAATCCAACAAAGATAGGGGCCTGTGAATCATTGCTGACAAGAACGTTACTGGAATATCACATGTATGAAAGAAATACACCTACCATCCGACTTACGACCGAGTTCGGTTCCGAGAAACCGGTCGTAAGTCGAAATGGTCGTAAGTCGAAATGGTCGTAAGTCGAACTTTACTACTGAATATCAACAAAACATTTTTGTAATGACTTTATTTTATTGTTTTATTTTGGTATTTCATGTTTTACTTTACTTTTTATGCTGTTAGTACTGCATTTTATACTGTAAGGTTTAGGATAAACACTCTGTACAACACAAATAGTTGTTTATTTCCCAGAAATCTGGCATAAAAAACACGGTCGTAAGTCGAGTGGTCATAAGTCGAGCAGGTCGTAAGTCAGATGGTAGGTGTAGTGTGATATTCATATGCAACACTTCAACTTTAAAATAACCTTTGGATATAATATTTTATATGTATGGGGAAATATTGAAAAAAGATGTTCACAACATATGTTTGGCCAAAATTTGAATTTGCAACTGTTTTATAGTGTGCAAACTTGAAAAAGTATGTACTGGTAGACAAAGTAAAATGTTGACACTTGCTGAAAAATACGTGTACTGTCTGTTATTAGATATACAGCCTCTCCTCCCTTAGCAATGGAGTTCTGTTCCTCAGACCATGTCGGTAAACAAATTTGTCGCTAAGCAAGGAGCATATTATAATTGTAGTGGGTTTGTGTCCACCATCTTTGATATTGTTTTAATGTCACCTTTGCATCATTTATAACATTTTTAGTATATTTTTAAATGTTTATACAGTTGTGTACTGTATATTGTAATAAACTTAATAGAAGAAATCAGCTCTAATGTACTACATTATTTAGGTATGCATACTGGTCACAGAGCCTGTCGTACAGTAAATGAGTACGTCGCTAAGTGAGGAGAGGCTGTACTGTATAAAATAAACTACCATAAATGCAAAAAAAAAAAAAAGTATAGTACTAAGACTAAAATTTTATTTAGGGTTATGTTGAGTGATAGAAAGGCTTGCATGTTTTCATGATTTGATTGTGAAAACAATTTAATTCTAGGTAATCTACAATTACAGGTGCATATTAAAAGTCTGGATGTGAGATGTCACTGCAATAGATGGCTTCAGCTGCTACTGATGAAGTATGGAGTCACATCACAGGACTGAGAGTCATTTTAGGTGTGCAATGCAGACTCTACCTGCCAAATGTCCTCATGATATCTGGTTGTCAGCCTATACACATGTGTTGGAAGCAGGTGTCTTCCAGCTACTGCAGTTGTAACAGGTCTGACCTCTGGTGGATAAAATTTAAAATGTGTAATAGGCCTTGTTCTTCAGTCAGTATCCTCAGTGTACTAGATGAGGAGCTTGACTGGGGAGAAGTGATGTGTGTGTGATCCCAAGAGGTGTCAGCTGTGTGGTTCCATGCTGATAATAAGAGTGTTAAAGTAGACCAGAACTCTTAAGTAATAAATACTAAAGCTAAAATTCAAAAGTGTGCAGTAAGGCCTCACTTAAAGTCATCAATAGGTTTGTAGAAACTGTGACTTTAAGCAAATTGACATATCGAAACCAAGAGCTCTTCCAATATTCACACCTCACTGTCCTTCATCAGACCTTTTTAAAACTAATAGTTTTGTTTCTAATGTCACACTTTTTCTCTGTGTTTTGTGGCCACAGACATCAGGGGTGCACAGTAAACCTTAGTACCCATTACAGCAGGGTTAAGTCAAGGAATCAATGTTTGCAATGCAAAAATTGCAAGGAGCACCTCCTACCATCACACAGTTGAGAAACAGACAATAACAATTATTGTGACCACGAACGAGTGGTATGGTCCAGTGGATTAGGGCGTCATGTGTTTTCGCCCACCATGAGGCAGGCCAAAGCAGCATGGGTTCGATTCCTTGGCTAGTGCAGTGTTGTTATTGAGACAATAACAAATAAGGTGGGCTCACAGAGTGCTTTCATACCACATCATTTATTGTTGTGTATTTGTATGATCATCAAATACTATGCAAATTTTTATTTTACAATAATTTGTATTTATTCATTCATTCATTCTTTCTCTTCAACGTTATAACGAAACATTATTCGAGGACCTACTATATACATGTACAGTAGTATACAGAAATTTTTTATACTGATCTAGGAAAACTTGCAGCAAGTAGCTGAGATGAAATCTGATGAAATAACTAGAAAGGAAGTGAAGACACTATTACAGGCAACATGATATGTGAATACCAATGAGTTGGAATAAAAGAAAACTCTTTAATACGGTATGGGGACTTTACACATGACAGCATTTTGTGTAATTTACAAACTTTTTCTTGCTGTGAACTGACAAAGCTTGTATATCAAGTGAAATGTTGTCATATATAGTTTCAATACTGAATTATAAGTATCTTTTTCATTATTACATTATAACTTGTCAAAGAATAATTACAGTGGACCCCCGGTATTCAATATTAATCTGTTCCTGAGAGCTCATCGAATACCGATAATATCGAAAACCGAATCAATTTTCCTCATAAGAAATAATGGAAATCAAATTAATCCGTGCAAGACACCCAAAAGTATGAAAAAAAAAATTTTACTACGTGAAATATTAAGTTTAATGCAATAGAATAATTACAATAACAATAAAATAATTGACACTTACCTTTAATGAAGATCTGGTGATGATTGATGGGATGGGAGGAGGGGAGAGGTGCTAGTGTTTCGAAGGGGAATCCTCTTCCATTAGGACTTGAGGTAGCAAGTCCTTTTCTGGGGTTACTTCCCTTCTTCTTTTAATGCCACTAGGACCAGCTTGAGAGTCACTGGACTTCTGTCGCACAACATAACTGGCAGCCTCACCATGCCTAATCACACTATGTATGCCACTATGATTGTT
This sequence comes from Cherax quadricarinatus, assembly GCF_038502225.1. Taxonomy (NCBI): domain Eukaryota; kingdom Metazoa; phylum Arthropoda; class Malacostraca; order Decapoda; family Parastacidae; genus Cherax; species Cherax quadricarinatus. The sequence goes on along the minus strand of NC_091340.1, from coordinate 4,918,014 downwards.
AAATCTTTCAAACCAACCTTTGCTGTCCTTAAATTCACTCACATCACCACTAGTTGCAGGCAATTTCTTTACCAAATCGTCATGCAACTGCCTAGCCTTTTCACAAATGATAGCTTGAGAGATGCTATCTCCTGCTATCTGTTTTTCATTTATCCACACCAGTAACAATCTCTCAACATTTTCTAACACTTGCGGTCGCTGTTTCGTAATCACAGTTGCACCTTTTGCAAGAACAGCTTCCTTAACCCTTTGACTGTTTCCGACGTATAAATACGTCTTACGAGCCAATGTTTCTGACGTATTTATACGCACAAATTCTAGCGGCTTCAAATCGAGCGCCAAAGGCCTGGTAGGCCTACACGGGAGAGAATGGGTCTCAGTGGTCGGTGTGCACCCTGTGAAAAAAATCTGGGATCTAGCGGTGCATTGTGGGAACGCCATGTTGTCAGTCCATTTTCACCATGCCTCTCGGTAAGAAGTTCCTCACTCCTCGGCGGATTGGAGGTCTTTTGTTCCCAAGTGATAGCTCTAACAGCGATGAAAGTGTCAGTGACAGTGAATTCAAGGGTTTTCAAGTGAGTGTTACCGAAAAAAGTGCCCAGGATAACGTAAATAGTGACGAAAACCCAGATGACCCACAACCTTCGACCTCTGGTGCTGTGCCGGCTTGTTCACGTTCACGTTCGCCTGTACCAGGACGAAAGAGGAAACTATTTGGTCGTGTACAACACCCTGATGATAGCAGTGATAGTGATAGTGATTTCAAGGTCATTGAAAGCAGTTCTAGTGACAGTGAGAGTGAATATTCCCCAGTGAAGCGCCAGTATGTACGACGTAGCATGCGGTCTGGTAGTGTTTCATATGTTGTTCCAAGGGGAAGGAGAAACTCTGGGAGCACATCCCGTGGCCCAACACCACGACCTGATAGTGAAGATGACGATATTGTAGCGATGGGTATGAATGGTGACAGTGAGGGAGGAGGCAGTGGTGGTGATAGTGAGGGTGGCACGGCCCATGTGGCACCATCACCGGGCCACGCTACTAGCCACGCGGCTGACTCAGCAGAACAACCAGCCTCACCCTACCCCACACTGCCACAACCTGCACCACCACAACCTGCACAGCCACAACCACGGTACAATATCCAGACCCCACCAGCAGACCGCATCTGGGATTGGCAGGACGGTGACGAGTTTGTTCCCAGTCCCCATGACTTTGATGAAACACAAAGTGGAATAAAGCCATCTTGTCCACTTGGGAACAATGCCAGTGAACTGGACTGCTTTGAGTTATTCTTCGATGAACCCCTGATGGACATCATTGTCAGGGAAACCAACACATACTGTGAATACACCATGGGAAATACAATTCTCTCACCAAAATCACGGCTACACAAGTGGAAGGAGACAACTGTGGCAGAGATGTACCTGTTTTTTGCCACAATAATGCTTATGCCACATGTGTATAAGCACACTGTCACCACATACTGGACAACAGATCGCCTGATTTCAACTCCAGGTTTTAGTGACATTATAGGTGTCAATCGTTTCCTGATACTGTTGCGTATGTTACACTTTTCAGACAAAACCAGGCCTGACAGAAGCGACAGGTTATATAAGATAAGAAATGTGTTTATGTACCTGAAACAAAAGTGCTGCATGTATTTTTATCCCTTCAGGAAGCTTGTTATTGATGAGTCCTTGATTTTATTCAAAGGAAGACTCATTCAAGCAATATATACCAAGCAAGAGGAAACGCTTTGGTATAAAGCTATTTGTACTGTGTGATTGCAGAAGTGGTCTTGTTTTAGATATTATTGTGTACACTGGCAGTAATACTTTGAGAGATACCATGAAGTTATTGGGTATCTCTGGTGATGTGGTTCGAACAATGATGGAACCATATCTTGGTAAGGGGCATATGTTATTTACTGATAACTGGTACACAAGCCCCTTACTCAGTGATTTCTTGCGAGTGAACTTGACAGACGTGTGTGGCACAGTGCGTGGTAATCGCAAACATATGCCAAGGTTCGACGCTGGCACTCGCAGAGGTGAGGTGCAAGCCTTTGCTGCCAATGACATCATGGCATTTCGGTGGCATGACAAACGTGATGTCACATTGTTGACATCAGTTCACACAAACGAAATGGTACCCAGTGGCAGGGACAACAGAGAGACCAATGAACCCATTCTAAAGCCTGCAGCTGTCATGGACTACAACCTCAATATGCGCTTAGTGGACAAATGTGACATGCAGATTGGGTTTGCAGACTGTGTACGCAAGAGTTATAAGTGGTATATCAAACTTTTTTTCCATCTTGTTGATATCTCTATGCTAAATGCTTATAACATATACAAGTTGAAGACCAACAAAACACCAAAATATGGTGAATTTTGCCTGTCAGTAATCAGACAAATAATTGCAAAGTACAAAGGAGCAACTCCTGCAATAGACCAGCGCCCACAGACGTCATCTCGTATGAGGCCTGGTGATCACTACCCCATACAACTGCCTCCTACTACTGCCAAGAAAAATGCTCAGAAGAGGTGTTATGTATGTATGCATACCACAAAACGCCCACAAACACGCAGAGACACTCGTTTTATGTGTGAGGAGTGTGAAGTGCCCCTCTGCATATACCCATGTTTCAAAGAGTTCCACAAGCTGCAGCAGTTCTAGGAACGTGTTTAGTGACTGTACATATGTATATATATTATGGAACAATAGTAATAAACATTGTTTTGTATTGTTTGTTTGTGTAAACAAAGTGTATACACAAACTAATAGTGATAAAGTTTGTTCTGTTATTGTGTTGTAAATAATGAGTGTATATTTGAACAATGCACCTTACATTGGTCTCACAGGCCACATAAGTTACCTGGAAAAGAAAAATATTGAAAAATGCAAGAAACCTTTGAATTAGAGTAAATAAAAGAATACCGGGTGGGCGGCAGTCGCCGCTGTTGCCGTACGCACGTCAATTTCTGCAAACTTTGCGGCTCTATATCTCGGTAAGTACTGATGGCAAAAATTTTTTTTAGGCTTAAAACACTAGTAAAAATATTCCTAACATTTTCATAAGAAAAAATAATTTTTTTTTTCTCGAATATTTGGCGACATAGAATGACAGTTTCAGAGAGGGCCCTGAAACAGTCAAAGGGTTAATTGCCGTTTTCCTGGTCACTATAGTAGAGATGGTTGATTGGGGTTTATTATACAACCTAACCAGCTCCAACACACGCACTCCACTTTCGTACTTTGCAATTATCTCTTTCTTCATTTCATAAGTCATTAGCGACTTTTTTCTTGAAGGGTTGGCACTAGAAGCTTTCTTGGCGCCCATGGTGACTTATTTTGCAGAAACAAGCACCAAACACAGTGATAATGTGGATAATGTGGAATGTACCGAATGTATCCTTAGATGCGCACACACTGGCTGGCTTGTAAACACTAACACACACGGAGCAGTTCAAGCCACACATGGACATGTCTCGTACGAATTGTATCGAATACCGAGGAAAAATTTTTGCGTTAAAATGCATCGAAAACCGGATTTATCAAATACCAATGCCATCGAATACCGGGAGTCCACTGTATAGTAATGGTCTTGTTATCTCGTTACAGTTGAACCTGGAGTTCATTGGACAACTGAAAATTTCAGTTATTAGAAATAAGTGCTATTTACTTCATATATATCCACTACTGTACAGTAACCCGGGGATCTGTGTAACGCCAAAATTAACCAAAACAGTGACGAATTATTACTGGAGAGTCTACTGCATTCACAAGTACAGTAGAGTACTGTGGAATAAAGGAAACCTTTTTGAACATCCTGTTTTATTACTAGCTGACAAGTACTGGCTAATAGCCTGGTTGAAGATACAACAGACAAGTGTGGCCCTAGGCCTGACTGTGTGAGCAGAAAAACTCGAAACCAGTCACAGGTATATTACAGAAGTGCTGTAATGTTATTGTATTGGTTTGAAACCAGTCTCTCCGGTGTCTTCCATTAGTAAATTATGGTACATCATTCTTCTCTGTGCTTCAAGAAGTATAATTTGAGAGATTTTAGGCATTGTCAATAATTTAGGTGTTTGAAATTATGAGCAGTCAAATTTCTCTGTACATTACATTCTCCAGATCCACAATTTTACTGCGTTGAGTGGGGCTTTACAACATTGTCCAAGTGTATTGAGTATACTGTGTGTACTATATAAGACTCACAAAAGTATCATCACTGGCTTGTTATGGTATATTTTGAAGTGTTTTATTCAGCCTGTTGATTTCCTAGATTTTATAATTAAACTTAGGTTCCTTAAATGTTATTTTTTATTATTATTATCACACTGGCCGATTCCCACCAAGGCAGGGTGTCCCAAAAAAGAAAAACTTTCACCATCATTCACTCCATCACTGTCTTGCCAGAAGAGTGCTTTACACTACAGTTTTTAACCCTTTCAGGGTCCGTCCCGTAGATCTACAGCTTTACGTTCAGGGTCCAAACCGTAGATCTACGCCATGAGCTCAGCTCACTCTGATAAACTGTGAGTGGTACATTTGGGCCTAGATATGAGAGAATACATCTATGTGGTATGTGTGCACCACATAAAACAGATCCTGCAGCACACTGTGTATAATGAGAGAAAAAAAATGAAATCATGATTTTTCGATTAAAACAGCAACTTTGCAGTGTTTTTTCGTATGTTTTTTATAGTTGTATTTGCGATTTCTTGGTCTCATTTGATAGAATGGAAGACATATTACAGAAATAGAGATGATTTTGATTGGTTTTAGCACTGGAAATGGCTTGAAACTGAGCTCAAAGTAGCAGAAATGTTAAATTTTTGCCGATATTCAAGAGTAAACAAACGACCTCACACGTCTAATACACATCAGCTGGTGGGTCTAATATACATTCACAAATATGGTGATGATATTTATACAATTATTACAGTATTGCATAACAGTAAATCTTCTATTTTTTGGTGTGAATAAAAATTCATTATGTGAATAAAAAATCAAAATGGAATTTATTTGTAAAGCCTCAAAACATAACTGATGAACAGAGGAAATGTTAGTTTAGTGCCAGGAATGCCTACATTGTTCATTCTGGACCCTATTTTGAAATTGGAATATTTTGAACTTTGTGTTAAATTGGCCAAATTAACAATTTCCGATCACTTTATTTTGTAGTTGAAACAGTTGACTTGGCGATTTCTTGTGCTCAATCGATAGAATAGAAGTAATACTAGTGAAATAGCTAAGAATTTGGTTGACTGGAATAATGTAATTGGCCTAAAATGGGAGTCAAAGTCGGCAAAATCGCCGATTTGTAAATATCGCTGACACATCAAAATTCGCGAGAGCATAATTTCGTCAATTTTCCACCAAATTTCGTACTTTTTGTTTTATTACCTTCACAAAAAGATTCTCTACGATTTCATAAGAAAAAATAACAAATTTTTTTTTTGAAAATTCTTGGACACTGGTGCGTGACTCCAGATTTGGGCCTTGGACCCTGAAAGGGTTAAACTGCAACATTAACACCCCTCCTTCAGAGTGCAGGCACTGTACTTCCCATCTCCAGGACTCAAGTCTGGCCTGCCGGTTTCCCTGAACCCCTTCATAAATGTTACTTTGCTCACACTCCAACAGCACGTCAAGTATTAAAAACCATTTGTCTCCATTCACTCCTATCAAACACGCTCACGCATGCCTGCTGGAAGTCCAAGCCCCTCGCACACAAAACCTCCTTTACGCCCTCCCTCCAACCTTTCCTAGGCCTGATATAACCCTAGGTCACTTGCATGCCTTTTCTGCTCTCTTGACCTCTTCAAGGGGGGCTCCTTGGCGTGGTGAAGAGGCTCTTGGTCTGAGGAATTAGACCTGTCGGTCTTCTTCCTCAGACCGAACCTAATTACCCCCCATTCTCCCCTTCCCTATCCCATCCTCCCCATCCTCCCCTTTTTCCATTCCTCCTCCTCCTCCCCACCCCTCCCTTTTGCCCTTCCTCTTTTTGGCCTTTGGGATTTCTCCCACAGGTGCACTAGTTCCTAGGTAGGGGAAAGGACACCGGGGTCCATCCCATTCCGTTGAGGTTCTTGGCGGTGGCGTAGTTTGCCGTGGAATCTGGATCGCCTGGGGATGTCCCGATCCCTCTCCGGTATCCCGGAGTAGCTTTGGGTGTCTTTCGGGCGACGGGTGTATCTCTGGAAGCCACCTTTCGGATTCCGGGGGTGGTGGCCGAAGGAGGTATGCTTTGTGGCGGATATCCGGCCGCCCTCTCTTTTGTCCACCAAGGTAGCTCGGCAGATGTGAGGTTGCTATCCCGGATTGCTGGTTTACTGGCATGAAGGGTAGGGTATGGCACGGGTTCCATGCTGCATCTGCGCTACTAGCGGTGCTGAGGTCCTCTTGGGCGCGGAGGGAGATTTCCGGCCCTTTCATTCCTCCTGGGAACTATTCCTCCCCGCTCCCCCCCTTTTTTATTATTTTTTTATTTTTATTTTATTTTCTTCCTTTCTTTTTTTTCTTAAAAACAAAAAGCAAAGGAGTAACCTAACCATGGAGAACCCAATCCATGAACCCACTACCCCCGGGCCCCTTCTTGATACCGCACCCCATTCTGACCCTGCCTTGTGTTTAGACCACTCTTCGGACACTCCTGATGCCCCTGTACCTCTTGCTGGTGCTGTTTCCTCACCCGCTTCAGGTACCGGGGCTTCGACTGACTCCTTCGATTTGTCTGAACTCCGCTCTCCTTTGACTATGCTTCCGGCTTCTCCCTCTACGGTACGGCAATTTTCGAATCGCCCGCCCATTTCACGCCGGACCAACTCCGGTCCTACTCCTAAACGCCAACGTCAATCTCCTGATGATGCTCCTTCGTTACCTTCCCATTCTACTCGGAAAAGACCGACACGTCAAGCACTCTCTCTCCACGCTCAGTTTCGGACCACACAATGAACTAAATTCTTTACTTTAAGACCGACTTCTTCTTCTGCCTACCTTTCTGACCATAGTATTGGCAAAGCGCTCCTGCGTCATGTTGGTAGAGATATTTCATTTCATGCTCTCAAGACTCAAGAAATCGTAATGACACGATTGCAAACAAACCATACCCCCGGCCGGGATTGAACCCGCGGTCATAGAGTCTCAAAACTCCAGCCAGTCGCGTTAGCCACTAGACCAGCTAGCCACAATAAGATTCATCCAACTAGGTATATTTCTACACCATAGGAAGGTTAGCACAGGCACCTCTGTGACCACAAATGCAAGTTTTTACAGGCGAATCTCCAGCTAGCGTGGCTGTGACGAACTCTAGCTCAAGTCCCTTCACTGCAATCGTGTCATTTCGATTTCTTGAGTCATGTTGACGGCAGTGAAGGGACTTGAGCTAGAGTTCGTCATGGCCACGCTAGCTGGAGATTCGTCTGTAAAAACTTGCATTTGTGGTCACAGAGGTGCCTGTGCTAACCTTCCTATGGTGTAGAAATATACCTAGTTGGATGAATCTTATTGTGGCTAGCTGGTCTAGTGGCTAACGCGACGGGCTGGAGTTTTGAGACTCTATGACCGCGGGTTCAATCCCGGCCGGGGGTATGGTTTGTTTGCAATCGTGTCATTACGATTTCTTGAGTCATGTTGACGGCAGTGAAGGGACTTGAGCTAGAGTTCGTCACGGCCACGCTAGCTGGAGATTTGTCTGTAAAAACTTGCATTTGTGGTCACAGAGGTGCCTGTGCTAACCTTCCTATGGTGTAGAAATATACCTAGTTGGATGAATCTTATTGTGGGTAGCTGGTCTAGTGGCTAACGCGACTGGCTGGAGTTTTGAGACTCTATGACCGCGGGTTCAATCCCGGCCGGGGGTATGGTTTGTTTGCAATCGTGTCATTACGATTTCTTGAGTCATGTTGACGGCAGTGAAGGGACTTGAGCTAGAGTTCGTCACGGCCACGCTAGCTGGAGATTCGTCTGTAAAAACTTGCATTTGTGGTCACAGAGGTGCCTGTGCTAACCTTCCTATGGTGTAGAAATATACCTAGTTGGATGAATCTTATTGTGGCTAGCTGGTCTAGTGGCTAACGCGATGGGCTGGAGTTTTGAGACTCTATGACCGCGGGTTCAATCCCGGCCGGGGGTATGGTATGCTCTCAAGAGCGGTACGCGCATCGTCACTGTCCAGAATGCTACCCAAGCTCATGATCTTTCTCTCCTTTCGAATATCGATACTACTCCTATTACTATTGAAAAACATCTTTCTCTCAATTCTTGTAGTGGTACTGTCATTCTGCCCCATACCATAGTCCAACAGAATTTCCAGTCATGTGGCAATGACATTCTTGAACAGCTGGAACTTCAGGATCTCCCAATTCTCAAAGTAGACACTTATGTCCTTCCTGCCCGGGGGCGGAGACGTTACCCTTGCAATGTGGCTCGTTTAACTTTTGACAGCTGAGAACTCCCGTCCTCTGTATATGTCGCGGGACATTGGTTACAAGTTCGAAAGGTGATACCTACACCACAACAATGTAGAAATTGCTGGCGTTTTGGTCACCCAGCGAAATATTGCAGATCTATGGCCGAATGCCCAGTCTGTGGTGCCGACGACCATTCTAATACATACATCTTGCAGTCAACCTCCATCTTGCCTTAATTGTAATGAAGCTCACCCTTCGTACTCCCGCCGTTGCCAGGTCTACTTAAATGAATGTGAAATCCGTTGCCTCAAAGAGGCAGAAGGTCTCCCTTATGCTATGGCAGTTACTCATCTCCGCCTCCAAGGGAGACTACCCCGTGTTTCTTATTCTCGTGTTTCCAAACATCCCCCCACTTCTGGGGTCCTATCTTCTGCAACCTCCTCTGTTGTTACCCCTCCCATAGCCACTCTGGCATCTAATCCTTTTGCTGTCCTTGGCTCTGACGTCCCGACTACAACTCAGTCTGTTCTCACATCTTCGCGTCCTTCCTCACAAGCCCCAGTATCGACAAGACCTCGTACGACACCTAATACCAATTGCCCCTCTACTTCTCATAAGTCCAACAAATCCACATTGCTCAAATCTTCTTTGCCCCTTCCTTCCCTTCTTCCACCTCCACACTTTACCTTTCCAGTCTCTGTACCTAGTTCTTCCCCTCTCTCTGGCTCTATTACAAGTGTGGAGATTCACCCTCCTCCTCGTACTCTGCCTTCCACCCCCGTCCCCTCCCAAGTTTCTCCCTCTTCTGCCACTTCCCAGGTTTCTGCCTCTTCTGTCCCCCCCCACACTTCATCTCCAGTCCCTTACACTCTTCCCTTCCCCTCTACTTTGGTACAGTCCATTACTGTCCCAATCTTTACTCACCCTCCTCCTTCTATCTCCAATATGGTCTCCCATACATCTTTGAATTCAGAAACACTTGAAGCCATTTCAGAATATATTGCAGAGACTAAACCTTCAATGGACACTGATTCACTTCCTGTTCCTTCTCTTCCCTCTCCTCCATCTTCACAACCCCATTCTTCGCAACACTCCGTTCCTTTGCTACTTGAACATCTTCCAATGCCACCACACGTTGACTTTTCTAACCCCTCTAGTCCGTAGGTGCCTTTACCTACAGATTCCTGGTATTTTCTTCATCGCCAATCATGGCCTATTTACAGTGGAATATCCGCGGCCTCAGGGGTAATCGGGGTGAGCTTCAGATGTTGCTTTCCAGGTTTTCCCCTGTTGGTGCTTGCTTACAAGAACCAAAATTACACTCGGCTGTTTTCCAACCTATCTCAGGCTATAATTTATTGTATTCTTCAGATCGTTTCTCAGATGGGACCTTTAATGAAAGTGCCCTTCTTCTACGCAATGATATTCCGTACTGTCAACTATTTGTCCATACCTCGCTGCATTACACTGCAGCCCGTATCCACTTGAATAAGTGGTTTACAATATGTTCTTTATATCTCTCTCCTTCTCGAGCATTTTCTATCCCAGACTTTGCCTTTCTTGTTTCATCCTTACCACCACCACTTCTGTTACTTGGTATACTGTATACTGCCAGTATACTGTTCTCTTTGATCACCCTTTAGTAATAAGCTCAAAATATTACTTGGTATACTGTATACTGGTATACTGTTACTTGGTATACAGTATACTGTATACTGCCAGTATACTGTTCTCTTTGATCACCCTTTAGTAATAAGCTCAAAATATTTTTATATATCTAGCTTATGTATATAAGATTATGATTTATCTTTTGATGTTGAATTTTATTTTCTTTCCTCATTTTGGTTGTCTTAACATAACATAATAGTATGAATAACTTTTTCATTGCAGAAGAAGGCAAGAGCAGCTGCAGTAATGGAAATATATTCATCACTTCAACACATTAAAATCCACCTAGAGCTCAGCTTTATACCATAGAATGCTCTCAGCAGTAAGCATCTACTGTATGCAGTATGTATGCATAGCACTACTGTAATTGGCTCTGTGGTCATTTGGATGTTATTAGTTAAGGAAACAGTGTTCGTTTTTGTCTTTGTCAAATCTATACTATTTTTGTCATGCAGTTTTGATATTTTTGTCATGCAGTTGTAATATTTTTGTCTTGCTTGGCTGTACTAATTTTTTCTGCATATGTGCTATTGCTTAAAAGCATCTTAAGTGATCTTCTGCATGTTTATTCCTGATCTGTATTATCATAACCTGGGATGCATTTTGAATACCTTTAACAAACATTTCAGTGCTGGAAATAGTGAAAGTTGGCAAATTAAAATGTTTCCATAATGGATATGCACCTTGCAGCTTACAGAATGAGAATAGGATAAATAGAATAAAGAGAAATAAACTAAATTTATAGCATGGTTTTCCAGCATATTACTTTTTGTATATTTTTAACAATGTCATGGATATACTGTATGTACAGAAAGGCCCCCATTATGTGGCGGGTTAGGTTCCAGGCTACCTCCGTTAAGCAAGAATCACTGTCGAGTGAATCGCCCTTGTTTTTTTTTTTTTTAACTTTTAAATGCAAATAAATGTTTGATAACATGTTTACACTACCATATACTGAGCAATAGAACTAGGCCTAAGAAAGCAATAAAATAGTAAAATGCATGTATAGTCAACTCATTATTTATTTTTCTCTTTTATTTATTTATTAACCCTTAAACTGTCCAAGCAGATCTATGTTCACATATGTAGTGCTCCAAAAGTAGATCTACGTTTTTTTTTTTTACATATTTTCAAATATAACAAATAAAAAAACAGATCAAAGTTTTTTTTGCACGTTTTCAAATTTAAAAAAAGAAAAGAAGATCTACTTTTTTTACATACTTTCAAATGTTGAAAAAACGTAGATCTACATTTGGACAGTTTAAGGGTTAACACATCGGCTGATTCCCACCAAAGCAGGGTGGGAAAAAGAAAAACTTTCATCATCATTCACTCCATCACTGTCTTGCCAGAGGGGTGCTTTACACTACAGTTTACAAAACTGCAACATTAACACCCTCCTTCAGAGTGCAGACACTGTACTTCCCATCTCTAGGACTCAAGTACCAGAGATGGACTTGAGTCCTGGAGTGGTGAGTAGTATTTATTGTAGGAAGTCAAAACAAGATGGCACATTCATCCTCTGACTTCTCAACGAATTTTATTCATTTTAATGTGAGCACTAAGGTTATCATGAAGCCTTTTTTTTTTATCACAACTACCCTTATATGCCATTGTAACAAAAAACAGTATATACAGTAGGACCCTGCTTTATGGCGTTTCGGCTTGAGGCTCTCTGCTAATGTGAACATTTCAAATTATGTATGACCAAAACTCGCAATACGGCTCCCCCACATGACTTTCTAATACGGTCACTGTTATGACCAAGGTCATAATGAGATTAATTTATGTGTGTATTGTCCACTTAATATTATACTCGGGGTTTCTTTAATATTAGCTAAATTAAAGATTCCACTAGTTTATAATATTATCTGGTTTAGGAATATACCTTGGTATGATGTGTAAATGTATATACAGTGGACCCTCGACTAACGCTATTAATCCGTTCCTGAGAGCTCATCGTTAGTCAAGTTAATTTTCTCCATAAGAAATAATGGAAATCAAATTAATCCGTGCAAGACACCCAAAAGTATTGAAAAAAAATTATTTTAACACATGAAATATTAATTTTAATACACACAAACTGAAGAAGACATGCACAGTTACATGACACTTACCTTTATTGAAGATCTGGTGATGATTGATGGGATGGGAAGAGGGGAGTGTGTTGATGGTCTTAGTGTTTAGAAGGGGAATCCCCTTCCATTAGGACTTGAGGTGGCAAGTCCTTTTTCGGGGTTACTTCCCTTCTTCTTTTAATGCCACTACGACCAGCTTGAGAGTCACTGGACCTCTGTCGCACAACATATCTGCTCATAGAGGCCTGTACCTCCCGTTCCTTTGACATTCCTAAAGTGTTTCACAACATTGTCAGTGTCACCATTAAACACTTGTTCAGGTTTCAGTCCTTCACTGTGTATGTACTCCTTGAATTCCTGCACATATTTTTCAGCTGCTTTTTGGTCCAAACTGGCAGCCTCACCATGCCTTATCACACTATGTATGCCACTACGATTCTTAAATCTCTCAAACCAACCTTTGCTGGCCTTAAATTCACTCACATCACCACTAGTTGCTGGCATTTTTCTAATTAAATCGTCATGCAACTTCCTAGCCTTTTCACATATGATCGCTTGAGAGATGCTATCTCCTGCTATCTGTTTTTCGTTTATCCATACCAATAACAGTCTCTCAACATCTTCTATCACTTGCGATCTCAGTTTCGAAAACATAGTTGCACCTTTGGCAAGAACAGCTTCCTTGATTGCCGTTTTCTTGGCCACAATATTAGCAATGGTTGATTGGGGTTTTGTGTACATCCTGGCCAGCTCGGAGACATGCACTCCACTTTCATACTTAGCAATGATCTCTTTCTTCATATCCATAGTAATTCTCACCCTTTTTGCTGTAGGGTTGGCACTAGAAGCTTTCTTGGGGCCCATGGTGACTTATTTTGCAGGTGCAATCACTAAAAAGGCTGTGATAATATGAAATGTTCCAATTGTATGCTTGGAAGCGACCGCGGTGGCTGGCTGGCTTGTAAACACTGGCCAGAAGTGGATGCGTCTCAGATGGAACGAATAGTGTTGGTCGAGTTTTTTAGCGCTAATCGAGGCAAAATTTTTGCGATAAAATGTATCGCTAGTCAGATTTATCGTTAATCGATGCCATCGCTGGTCGAGGGTCCACTGTATATATATCTTGAGTAATGTGTTAGGTAGGTACACCTGTCTAAGGTTTATAACAAGGTATGTCCATTGGTGGGTAGTTCACACCTCTCTATCCTCTCCCCCTGTGACGAGTTGACATCATGAAGGGATTTACTGTGTAAGGCCAGTTCACACTCACTGCTGACTGGGTGAACAGCGCCTTGGCAGACCTACTAGTACTCCGGTACGGTTCTCTCCTGGTGTCTTGAAGAATCTAGTTGAGAAACTCCTGAACTGGCTTGAGTTGAAAATTCTGTGGTGGAGTCAGCAGAAAGTCACATCCAGATATCTTCGGTATACAATGTGTCTACCAGTGTCGTGTGTAGAAGTCCCAGTGATATTGACCTTACTCAGTGAAGGAGTTCCTTTTTGATGTATATACTCTTTCAAGTCATGTGTTACTATTGAGGAAACAGTCTTGCTCCTCTGAATATTTTCAAGTGTAGTGTCCGTATAGACATTGAAGGTGTTAATTTATGGTTAAGCCCCGTAATATTGTATACCTACAATTTAGGATTTTTAAGTGATTGAAAGGATCTCATTAAGTAATATTTAATGGATATTTACGAATATCCAAGAGAAGTATTTAAAATTTTTAATAAAAGGCCTGCAAAATGCTGAGTGATTCTTATTTGTGCCTTATATTTCCAAGATTTGAAGTTCCTTTTTATTCTTGGAAGTGATTTTGTTACAGTGGACATTAAACCTGGCAGACGACTAAGATTCAAACCGTAACAAGTGGGGGCCTGTCTGGGAGCTTGAACTTAGTGGCCATGGATCATGACATATCACAGCTGGTGAAGGACTTGACACCAGATAGGCTGAAGACTTTACCACTACAACAATGCTGGCAAGTGGCTAGAAATTTGGGAGTTTCTTACAACGATCGTTATACGGTGAGTACCGTCCATTCTATAATACAGAACATATTGTTTTCTCAGCAGTCTGACTCCGTCCCAGTTTTGGACTCTCACGGCGAGACACCCTTGGGGGAGTCTGTGTCTTTAGGAGTAGCACATTTGGTGTCTTCGTTTGAAGGACTCACTTTGGAAGCAGAGGCCATGCCTTCGGATAATGTGCCTCTTGAATCGGGTAACGAGAGCCCATTAGCTAGCCCTGGTCAAGTGAGGGCGACCGGAGATGGAGCTCGTCCCAAGCCTCGTCTGGCAGGACACTCCTCCAGTACCTCTGTCTCCTCTTACGCTTGAACACTTTCAACGAATGGAACATCTCATAAAGCTGCAGACAGCACAACTGAAAGTTAAACGCCTACTGTATAAAGAAGAGTTCGAGAGGGAAAACATCCGATTCGAGAGACAAAAAGAGGAGGAAAGGAATAAGTCGTCCGCCTCTCCAACCTTGACCTTTGACCTGCATAGGGCTGCCTCATTAGTGCCCAGGTTCTGTGAAACAGACTTGGACACTTCAACACGTTTGAGAATCAGACATGAGGGACGAGATGGCCTCGAGAACGTTGGGCTACCTTACTTCACACCACTCTTAAAAGTAAGGCTCAATCATGTACAGCAGCTCTCCCTTATGATAAGTATGCAGATTACGAGGCAGTTAAGAAAATCATTTTAAAAGAGTATGACTTACTTCCTGTAAGTTATCAGCGTACCTTCTGCTCTCTACAATGACTGCCTGGCCAAACCTGGGTAGAATTTGCCCGGCAAAAGAAGATGGCTCTAGAAAGATGGCTGAGGTCATCTGGGTGTGATACTGTGGAGCGTCTGATACAGTTGATCTTGCAAGAAGAATTTCAAAACTCTCTGATGGGCGATGTACGCTCCTTTGCCATCGAACACCAGACTGCAGATGTGTTGGCCTCTGCTTCTCTAGCTGATCATTTCGAGATAACCTCTTAATTGACAAAGGAAAAAGTGTCTAGAGAAAAAGCCATATTATATTCTAAGAGTCAGCCCTTTTCGCCTAAGAAACCGGATCAGCGGACCTCGCCTCATCATTCAGCGAAAGCCTACACTAGTGTTGTCCCTGGTAATGGTAAAGGAAGACCATCTTATGAGATGGATACACCAAGAAGAGGACCAACTGGCTCTTATTGCCAGAAGCCAGGCCACTGGAGGCGCTCATGTTTCCAATTGAATCGAGACCATAGGCGGTCAGGTTCAGAAACATTACCTGTACAGATGACGTCTTCTACGTTGAAAGAGGGCAGTCCCCAGAAAGAGCGAGTTTTATTGGATCAGACATCCAAATTGAAGTGCCTAATTCCCTCTGAGTTGTTCGTTGACAAAGTTTCGGAAGCCATGTTGCCTTACTTTTTTAACCCTTTCAGGGTTTTGGCCGTACTAGTACGGCTTACGCACCAGGGTTTTTGACGTACTAGTACACCTAAATTCTAGCACCCTCAAATTTAATGAGAGAAAGCTGGTAGGCCTACATATGAAAGAATGGGTCTATGTGGTCAGTGTGCGCGGTATAAAAAAAATCCTGCAGCACACAGTGCGTAATGAGAAAAAAAAACTTTGACCGTGTTTTTGGATTAAAACAGTGACTTTGCACTGTATTTTCGTATGGTATTTATTGTTGTATTCTAGTTTTCCTGGTCTCAATTTATAGAATGGAAGACATATTACAGAAATTTAGATGATTTTGACTGGTTTTACAATGAAAAGTACCTTGAAATTGAGCTCAAAGTAGCAGAAATGTTCGATTTTTACCAAAGTTCAAAAGTGAACAAATCATGCTGTGTGTCCAATACACGTCAAATGGTGAGTCTAATATTCTTTCACAAGTGCGCTGATATTATTTATACCATTTCTACACTAATGCAGTAGTCTGCATAACAGTAAATCTTCTATTTTTTTGTGAGAATAAAAATTCAAAGTGGAAAGCAAAAGAATGTAAGAGGGGCATGGGGATGTGACTAATGAACAGAGGAAATTTTATTTTAGTGCTAGGAATGTCTTTCTTGTTTATTCTGGACCCTATTTGGAAATTGGCATTTTTTGAAATTTGTGTGAAATTGGCAAAATTGCTAAATTCTGACCACTGTATTGGATAGTTGAAATCGGTAAATGGGTGGTTTCTTGTACTCATTCGATAGAAAAAATGGAGTTCTAGCGAAATAATTATGATTTTTGTCGGCTAGTACACTGGAATTGGCCGAAAATAGGGCTCAAAGTGGGCAAAATCGCCGATGTGTAAACATCGTCGAGACCGCTAACTTTGCGAGAGCATAATTCCGTAAGTTTCCATCAAATTTTGGTGTCACTGTGATCGGGAAAAGATTCTCTATCTTTTCATAAGAAAAATATTTTTTTTTTTTTTTTGAAATTTGGGCAACCCTGAGAACAAGTCTATGAGAGGGCCTGTCGACCCTGAAAGGGTTAAGGGTAAGGCTGGAATTATAGAGGACCAAATGGTGGACATAGTATCCTATCGGGATATGGGAAGCTACCTGACTTTACTGAGAAAAGGAGTACTTCCTTTAAACGATGACACCTATATTAACCTGGATGTTCTGCTAGAAGGTTACAGTGGCGCCATCACGAGAGTACCCCTTCATAAGGTGTATGTGAGCATAGATTCATATCAAGGTGAAGCTGTTTTGGGCCTTTATGATACTGATCTTTCCCATTAAGTGTGTGGATCTATTGGTGGGTAATGATCTAGGAAGAGGAGGAATTTGTCGAGAACCTTATGTTACAGAGAAGTTCTCTGGAGAGAATTATGCCATTGAAGGGTGTAAGGAGGGTCCTCATCTATTTCCTTTTACAGCTATAACAAGGGCTATGGCTAAAAATTTGGAATCGCATCCTGCCCCTGATGATGAGTCCTCGGATTGGAGTTTGGATGCTCTGTTCAGTACCGATGATCAACCTGAAATCGAAAATCAGCTTCTAAAGTCCCAGTGGTAGACTTTACCCCTTTACGGAGTAACAACTTTAATCGGGACAGTTTAGTGAAAGAACAGCTAGAAGACCCGTTGTTGAAAGAGGCAACAGATCAGGCGCTTACTGAAACAGAAGCTGCTGAGATGGAAGAATGCTTTTATTATGCTGAAGGTATCCTGATGAAGAAATCCCCTTATGCTATTTCTTCAGTTAGTCAATGTTCCAAGGTAAAACAGGTATTGGTTTTACCTGTCCGATTTCGGGAGTTAGCATTGAAAGTGGCCCATTCTAGCCCAATGGGCGGACATTTGGGAATTAGAAAGACTCTAGGAAAATTAGCCCGATATTTTTTCTGACCTAAGATGAAGGATACTGTGACTGAGTACTTAAGAAACTGTGCTATTTGCCAGATCATTGGAAAGCTAGCACAAAAACCTCCTCCTGTGCCCCTCTTACCTATTGCCATAGAAGGTGAACCCTTATCACCCCTCGTAGTAGACTGTGTGGGACCTCTCCCAAAAACTAGGCTCGGCATCCAACATCTTCTCACTATAATGGATACGATTACTCGGTATCCCGAGGCTGTGCCCCTTTACAAGATTAGTGCTAAGGCTATTGTGAGAGTAATATTTAGGTTCTTTGCACAGTTCGGATTCCCTAAGGAAATTTAATCTGACCAAGGGATGAATTTCACATCAAAGATTTTCCGTGAGGCTATGTCGGAGTTAAACCCATTGTTTCAGCAGCATATAGACCCCAAACCCAGGGTGTCATAGAGAGGTTTCACCAAACCCTTAAGATCATGATGAGGGCATATTGTGAGCAGTTCTCAAAAGACTGGGAGGAAGGTATTCCTTTCCTCCTCCTTGCCCTACGAGAGAGTGAACAGGAAAGCTTAGGATACAGTCCTTTTGAGCTTATTTATGGACATGCGGTCAGAGGACCGTTAGTAATGCTAAAGGATGTATGGCCTGGAAAAGCGGAACATTCTTTATGTCTATCTCCCATGGCAATTGGCGGCTGACAACCTCAGACAAGCTCAAATCCATATGAAACAATGTTATGACAAGACTGCTGTTGAGCGTTCATTAAATGTGGGAGACAAGGCGTTGGCTTTAAAGCCGGTGCCAAGTCATACCTTGCAACCTAAGTATGAGGGTCCAATGGAGGTGATGAAGACACTGAGTAAGGTAAATTATGTGGTAAAAATACCAGGAAGAAAAAATCTACTTGTACTTACCATATAAATCAGCTAAAGAAATACTAGGAAGGGCTTGTCCCTGTGGCTGCGGTGAGGACACAAGAAGGCAACCCAAGTAAGGAAGATTGTTCCCGTGGAGTGGAGATAAGACTGAAGAACTCGGAAATAATGGAAACCTTAGATGATTATCTCAGTAACTTAGAAAAGGAAAGAGCAAGTGAAATCCGAGACTTGATTTACACCAACAGACGCCTCTTTGGTGATATCCCCCAACAGTGCACCATGGGGATCCACGATGTGGATGTGCAAGGAGCTGCTCCGGTTAAACAAGCTCTGTATAGAGTCAGCCCGGTAAAGAACAAAGCTCTGCGGGAGGAAATAAATTTCCTGTTGAATCATGGTTTGATTGAACATAGCAAAAGCTCTTGGGCTTCACTGTGTGTCCGTGTACCTAAATTGGATGGTTCGTTTGAAATGTGTACCGACTATCGGATTGTAAATTCCCTAACAGTGCCTGATGGATTCCCCCTTCCTAGGGTTGACGACCTAATAGACAGCGTCTCCGGTGCAAAGTATGTCAGTCATGGTTATTATCAGGTGCCGTTATCACTCCGGGCTCAGGAAATTTCTTATTTCACTGTGCCTGGAAGCCTGTTTAACTACAAGGTGATGCCCTTCGGGCTCTGCAATGCCGCCTCGACTTTCCAGAGGCTTATGAATCGGCTGACGTACAACTTGGAAGGAACGGAAGCCTACCTAGATGATCTGGTAGTATTCAGCAATAACTGGCCTCAACACCTGATTCGGCTGAAAGCACTCTTGAAAAGACTGGATGAACACCATTTCACAGTCAACCTTGCCAAGTGTGAGTTTGGTCAGGCCAGGATAAAATACCTGGGATTTAATATAGGAAAAGGCACGGTTGCCCGCGTCAATGCGAAGACTTTTGCTGTTATGGATTTTCCCACTCCACAAGACAAGAAAGGTGTACAGAGGTTCCTAGGGATGGCTGGTTACTACCGCCGGTTTTGCCCCAATTTTTCGCAAGTGGCGGCACCCCTGTTTGAACTTACAAGTTCTAAAGTTCCCTTTAAATGGACAGCTACAAGTGAGTTAGCCTTCACTTGTCTAAAGTGTCTACTTGGTTCCTCTCCAGTTCTACAGAGTCCGGTGTTTGATGCTCCATTTACTTTACAAGTGGTGCAAGAATGGTATATAATACCAACAAGATGAAATTAAGACAAATGTGCAACATCTGGGTATCTTTATTGTAGACGTTTCGCCATCCAGTGGCTTTATCAATACAAATTCTAGGACATAACTTGAAGACAGTGGGACTATGTACAGAAGATGAGGTAATCAGTCCCTCAACCTTGGAGTAGGTGCGAAGAGCACCGTAGTTGTGGAGATTCTGAAGCAGAAGCAAGGAGCCTGGCGCTTATATAGTAACGTCAGGTGTAGCAGACGAAGGCATAGTCACTGGTAGGCGGGATTCCCCAGTGGAAGTAGGTCCTTCCCAAAGAGATGGGTTAGTTGTAGTAGTAGTTGTCGTAGTCGTGAAGGTTATGTACATGTCCTCAGAATCAAGATTCCATGATGTTGCAGTATCTGACAAGTTGTGCAAGAATGGTATATAATACCGACAAGATGAAATTATGACACGACTATGGTGCTCTTCGCACCTACTCCAAGGTTGAGGGACTGATTACCTCATCTTCTGTACATAGTCCTACTGTCTTCAAGTTATGTCCTAGAATTTGTATTGATAAAGCCACTGGATGGCGAAACGTCTACAATAAAGATACCCAGATGTTGCACATGTGTCTTAATACTTTACAAGTGGATGCCAGCAAATATGCAGTCGGCACTATTCTTCTACAGCCTTCCTCCTCTTCTGATCTTTTACACCCAGTCTGTTATTTTTCTGCAAAATTGAAACCCCATCAATTAAATTATGCAACTGTTGAAAAGGAGGCACTAGCATTGGTCTTAGCCTTGGAACACTTTGAGGTCTATCTCGGGACTACCCCTCATAAAATTAGAGTAAAAACAGATCATAATCCCTTATCCTTTTTAAACACCATGAAGGCTAAGAATGCTAGAATGCAAAGATGGTTCCTTAGGATACAACCTTTTTCTATAAGTATTAACCATATTAGAGGAGCTGATAACGTGATTGCTGACACACTGTCCCGTCCTTAAGACATGTTATTAAATTTAAGTTTACAAAAGAGGGGATTTATGGTACAATTTTATAAAGAAAGATTTGTTTAAGGCATTGTTTCTTAATGCTGTTTGTTTACTTACAGTTATCTAATTCTTGTAACCACTGAGGAGACCTGTCATGTAAGCCACCTTATGGTGTCCAGAACTTATTCCTACAGTGGCTGTCTCCTGTTGTCTTACCCTGACTTCTGCTACCAAGGGTCACTGGAGGCCTCTTTATGGGAAACGCCTCTTCTACCAGAAGCTCTGGTTACGCGGTGTCTACACATGTGGTTTGGTGACCCAAGACTCAATTTTCTTATTTGAAGAAGCATCATTTGTCATCAGGGTCTTTGTCAGAGAAATGACATGTGTTCTGGTGTATATTCTATTTTTGAGGTCCTCTTTAACGGCGACGTTTAGTCATCGAAGGGGGGGGGGGTGTTATCACCAAGGTCATAATGAGATTAATTTATATGTGTATTGTCCACTTAATATTATACTCGGGGTTTCTTTAATATTAGCTAAATTAAAGATTCCACTAGTTTGTAATATTATCTGGTTTAGGAATACTATACCCGGGTATGATGTGTAAATGTATATATACTATATCTTGAGTAATGTGTTAGGTAGGTACACCTGGCTAAGGTTTATAACAAGGTTTGTCCATTGGTGGGTAGTTTACACCACTCTACCCTCTCCCCCTTTGACGAGTTGACGTCATGAAGGGATTTACTGTGTAAGGCCAGTCCACACTCGCTGCTGACTGGGTGAACAGCGTCTTGGCAGACCTACTAGTACTACTCCAGTACGGTTCTCTCCTGGTGTCTTGGAGAATCTAGTTGAGAAACTCCTGAACTGGCTTGAGTTGAAAATTCTGTGATGGAGTCAGCAGAAAGTCATATGCAGATATCTTCGGTATACGATCTGTCTACCAGTGTCGTGTGTAGAAGTCCCAGTGATATTGACCTTACTCAGAGAAGGAGTTCCTTTTTGATGTATATACTCTTTCAAGTCATGTGTTACTATTGAGGAAACAGTCTTGCTCCTCAGAATATTTTCAAGTGTAGTGTCCCTATAGACATTGAAGGTGCTAATTTACGGTTAAGCCCCGTAATATTATATACCTACAATTCAGGATTTTTAAGTGATTGAAAGAATCTCATTAAATAATATTTAATAGATATTTACGAATATCCAAGAGAAGTATTTACCAATAGACCCCTGGCTGTCTTCAAGCAGGCACTGGACAAGCACCTAAAGTCGGTACCTGACCAGCCGGGCTGTGGCTCGTACGTTGGATTGCGTGCAGCCAGCAGTAACAGCCTGGTTGATCAGGCTCTGATCCACCAGGAGGCCTGGTCACAGACCGGGCCGCGGGGGTGTTGACCCCCGGAACTCTCTCCAGGTAAACTCCAGGTAAAAGCCTGCAAAATGCTGAGTAATTCTTAGTTGCATCTTATATTTCCAAGATTTGAAGTTCCTTTTTATTCTTGGAAGTGATTTTGTTATGGTGGGCACTAAACCTGACAAACGACTAAGATTCGAACCATAACAGTCACCATACCCCACCCGGGGCATGGTGACCATGTTAGAAACCTTGGAAAGTTTCTAGATGGATCGAGAGAGAAAGCAGAGTTCATGGCAACACACCCAGGTTCACTTACAGAAATAAAGATTACAGTGGGCCCTTGGCTAACGAACGCATCGCATAACGTTAAATCCACCCAACGAAGCGTTTGAGCGTATAAATTTTGGCCTGGCTTACGATAAAAACTCGCCCAACGTGATTTGTCCCGAACCTGTCCGTCCTGCCTGAGCACCTCAGCTGCCCTGCCGCCATTGTTTACAAGCCAGGGTGGCCAGTTTCATGCATACATTCGATACATTTTGTATTATTCCATTGTTTATAGTGCCACCATGGGCCCAAATGAAGCTTCTAGTGCCAACTCTGTGGTAAAAAGGGTGAGAAATACTATCGTACACGGTCAGCTGCTGCTGCACCACCGTCAGCTGTTGTTGCACCACTGTCAGCTGTACTACTCGAAGATGTGGAGAGACTGTTGTTGGTGTGGCTTAACAGGAAACAATTACCGAGAAAATATTAACCCCCAGAGGGTTAGCCACCCAGGATAACCCAAGAAAGTCAGTGAGTCATTGAGGACTGTCTAACTTATTTCAAGCATCCTGTCTCAGTGTGAGGCAGGATGACTCAAAAAAAAAAAAAAGCTCATTCACCATCATTCACACATATCACTGTCTTTGCAGAGGCCAGCAGATATGACAGTTTAGATGTCACTCCAGACAGCAAATATCCCAAATCCCCTCCTTTCAAGTGTAGGCATTGTACCTCCCACTTCCAAGACTCAAGTTCTTCTAATTGGTTCCCCCTAATTCCTTCACAAAATATTACCCTGCTCACACTCCAACAGCTTGTCAAGTCACAAAAACCATTTGTCTACTCACTTCACTCTAACATGCTCACACATGCTACTTGTCCGACCCTCTTGCACACGAAACCCCCTTTTACCCCCTCCCTCCGTCCTTTCCTAGGATGACCCCCTTCCCCTCTTTCCCTCCACTACAGATTTATACACCCTCCAAATCATCTTATATGCTCCATCCTCTCTAAATGTCTAAACCACCTTAAGAACCCCTTCTCAGCCCTCAGAATAATACTTTTATTAAATCCACATTTCCTAATTTTCACACTACGAATTCTCTGCATAATATGACACACATTGCCCTTATACATGACATCTCCACTGTCTTCAGCCTCCTCCTTGCTGCAACATTCACAACCCATAGTTCATACCCAACACCTCACTTACAAACTCTTTCTCAGTTTTAATTGTTTGTTATTTATTCCTCCTCTACTTTGAAGTTTCCCAATTATTCTCTCATGGGAAACTATAAAATGCTTTCTTAAAATCTAGATAAATAAACTCTGGCCATCCATTTTTTCTTGAACAAATTCAGGTACTGTCAAATAATTTAATAGGCTTTATATACAAGAATTTCTCAACAGAAAGCTAAATGAATTGTTTACTAGTCAGTAGCTTATTCCTCTTGAAGTGTTTTCTTCTCTTCATTTTAATGACTTCTAATATTTTTACAACACTTGTCAGTACAACCACCCTATGGTTTAACCCTTTGACTGTTTCGGTTGTATATATACGTCTTACGAGGTACCGTGTTTGACGTATATATACTCATAAATTCTAGCGGCTTCAAATCAAGCAGGAGAAAGCTGGTAGGCCCACATATGAGAGAATGGGTCTGTGTGGTCATTGTGCACCATATAAAAAAAATCCTGGAGCACGCAGTGCATAATGAGAAAAAAAAATCCTTTTTTTTTTTTAATTAAAATGCCGACTTTGTGGTCTATTTTTGTATAGTATTTATGGTTGTATACTCGTTTTCTTGGTCTCATTTGATAGAATGGAAAACATATTAGAGAAATAGAGGTGATTTTGATTGGTTTTACTATAAAAAAGAACCAGGAAATGGAGCTCAAAGTAGGGGAAATGTTTAATTTTTTGCCGATGTTCAAAAGTAAACAAATGATGTCATTGTCTAATAAATGTCCAACTAGCCATTCTAATATGGAGTCATGAATGGGTTGACATTACGCATTTGTACAATTACAGTACATATTACAATATTGCAGTAGTCTGCATAACAGTAAATCTTCAATTTTTTGTTTGAATAAAAATTCAAAATAGAAAGCAAGAGTAATATCAGAGGGGCCTGGAGACGTGACTGATGAACAAAGAAAATGCCAGGAATGTCTGCATTGTTCATTCTGGACCTTATTTTGAAATTGTCATATTTTTTAATTTTCGTGAAATTGGCCAAATTGCAAATTTCTGACCATGTTATTGGGTAGTTGAAATCGGTAAATGGGCAGTTTCTTGTACTCAATCGATAGAAAAAGCGGAGTTCTAAAGAAATAGCTATGAGTTTGGTCGTCTGGAACAATGGAATTAGCCAAAAATAGGGCTCAAAGTGGACGAAATCATCGATTTGTAAATAACACTGAGGTCGCTAACTTCGTGAGAGCGTAATTCCGTCAGTTTTCTTTCAAATTTCGTTTTTTTGGTGTCATTACAATCAGGTAAAGATTCTCTATCATTTCATAAGAATTTTTTTTTTTTTTAAATTTTGCGACACCGGGAGACACCTCAGGATTGGGGGTTGCGACAGCCAAGGGGTTAAAGGGTCTTCCTTGTCATCTTTCTTAAATATTGGCACAATGTAATATTTCATATGTGGTGGCAGATTACATTACTAAAAATATGACATGGCTGCTGCTTGTAAGGACATTGCTTAGTAATCTACAGAATCACATAATCACATTTAATCCTTCTCTCAATACTACTCTGTCATTGAATTAAAAGAGTGTAATTAACAAGAATAAAACACAGCTTGTTCTTACAGGAGTGAATGAGCTAACCTTGATGATGGACCACAGCTATGTTAGCCGCCAGCATCCTCCTGTGGAGCAAGAGCCTTCTAGTAATATTCCCCGGTATGTTGATATTTAATTTCTTCTTTGAGTAGTAGACCGGTTGCCATCAGTTGCTCAGGAAGCACTACAATAGAGGAAGTAAAGGGTAAATCTTTCTTCTTATGATATTTCTTTTCTGCGGTTATATTTACACCTGTTGTCTTCCTCTTGTTGATTTTGGAGGTTATCATCTTTGTGGCCCAGTCCCAGACCAGGTCTCCTGGTTGGTGGTCTGATCAGTCAGGCTGTTGGCATTTGCAGAATGCAATGCACACCCTACAGCTCAGCTGATCAGGAACTGAGTAGGAACATCAGATTCTCTTGTAGATAGGGATCTGTGGCATTTGATGGCTTGGTAAATTTTCCCCACATTATCCTTTCAAGGCATCACATTTATGTATACTCATTCTTTGCCTTTCATTTGTCCTGTTTTTCTTTTAAAGTATCATATTATATCATTGCTTCTTAACGTCCTAGCCTTGGGAGCCATACAGTCCAGTGGCATCGAATGCTCACCACTGTCTGTATACCTGTTGTCTACCTGTTCTTGTTTCAGGGGTGCCATCACCCCCTTGACCCTGTCCCAGTCCTGGTCTCTTGGTTGACGGTGGCCTCATTAATCAGGTTGTTAGTACTAGCAGCACACAGTCCAGCGTAGGTGTTGTGGTACCGCTAATCAGGAACTGATTGGAGAAACCTATTAATTTCCTTTTGAAGAAAGGGTCTACTGTTTTTGGATAAATCTGAGAATTGGCACCTGTCAACAACGAGATGGTATGCATGTGAAGAAACACAACCATGTAACTAACTTGTTTGATTTTGGCTGCTGTTGGGCTTTTGTTGATGGTGGTGGTAGTAGTAGTAGTAGTAGTAGTAATGGTGGTAGTGGTAGAAGTAATAATCACAAGTCTAAAACAAAGAGCTAGTAAAAAAATTTTATATTAATGGTATATAAAACTGACAAGTAGATGAAAAAACACTTGCAGCTCTTGGGTATCTTTATTGCAGATCCGTTTTGCTAGTCAGTGTCTTTATCGGTCCAATACAGAGAATAATCCTGGGGATTTTGAAACACATGGAAGCAGAGTTTGAGGTGAGCACTGCTAGGAAGTTTTCAATTCATCAGTCTGGGTGAATACAGACCAATGGATTGAAAACTTCCTAGCATTACTGAGGAACTGACCACCACCAACTAATTCTTCAAGTCTTCCATTGTCTTCGACAGATTCATCAAAGGCAAGAAATGTTGCTCAGTGTTGACGGCCCCGTTCAAGGCAGGAGAAATATCAGGGCTTGAACAAATACATACAGAGATCATTTATGGCCCACATAGAGTCAGTAAGGCATATAAATTACTGGGAATGCCTTCAAGTCTTGAACATGTACTCAATGGAGCTTGGTCCGAAACCTGCACACTGCCATAACAACATATTGGAGTGAGAGATATGGGAGGAAGTGCAAAATAAACCCAGTGAAGAGCAGGGGTTCAGTGGGCACATTAAGGAAACACTGTATCAATATTTGTGGCCCCAGACTATTCAATATCTTACCAGAAGATATCAGAAACATAGCTGGAACAAGTGTAGTAGCCTTCAAGAGAAAACTGGACAAGTATCTTCACCAGGTGCCAGATCACTCAAGCTGTGATGGATATATAGGGCAGTGTGCCTTCAGCACCAACAGCCTGGTTGACCAGGCAAGCACCAGACGAGCCTGACCCTTGGCTGGGCTCAGAGAGTAGTAGGACTCGAAACTCATCAAAGTTGTATCAGTGTCTCCAGGATCATTCTCTGTAGTACTGGATGATAAAGCTACTGGTTGGCAAAACATTTCCACATTAAAGATACCCAAGAGTTGCACATACAGTATGTCTTATTCTTCTAAGGAGAAATATGTTGCCTTACCAAGTAAAGTAGGATGGTAGATAGCACTCACACAGAGAGGTATTATTGTTCTGTCATGTAATTTTTAAATAAGAGCCTGTTAGATGTACAGTAGTTCCCCCATAGCTACAGGGATATGTTGTGGGACCTATGGTGAATGCCTGAAACTGTGGATACCTATGATAAAGTTTAAATGATAAATTATGCACAAGTCAAGAAGCACTTCACGGCTTCACTTATTCTTTGAAGAACTTCTGCCATCACTACTTTTGTGCTTTGGGTCATTATTAAGCAAAATTAAAAGTTATTTTCAGGCTATGATAAACCAAGGATAATCGAAACTGCAGAAACTTAATCCGTATTGCACTCTGGCAGGATTATAAATACGTAAGATCGCTGGAAAATCTTCAACTTTGATTTGTATTCAGTATTCAGTACATGGGAAGTCTGAATGTGCGTGGATGTTGTGCAGATGATAAGAAAGAGATGATTGTGGATGTTATGAATGAGAAGAAGCTGGATGTCCTGGCTTTAAGTGAAACAAAGCTGAAGGGGGTGGGAGAGTTTCAGTGGAGAGGAATAAATGGGATTAGGTCAGGGGTTTCAAATAGAGTTAGAGCTAAAGAAGGAGTAGCAATAATGTTGAAGGATAAGCTATGGCAGGAAAAGAGGGACTATAAATGTATTAATTCAAGGATTATGTGGAGTAAAATAAAGATTGGATGTGAAAAGTGGGTTATAATAAGCGTGTATGCACCTGGAGAAGAGAGAAGTGTAGAGGAGAGAAAGAGATTTTGGGAAATGTTGAGTGAATGCGTGGGGAGTTTTGAATCAAGTGTGAGAGTAATGGTGGTTGGGGATTTCAATGCTAAAGTGGGTAAAAATGTTATGGAAGGAGTAGTAGGTAAATTTGGGGTGCCAGGGGTAAATGTAAATGGGGAGCCTTTAATTGAGCTATGTGTAGAAAGAAATTTGGTAATAATTAATACATATTTTATGAAAAAGAGGATAAATAAATATACAAGGTATGATGTAGCACGTAATGAAAGTAGTTTATTAGATTATGTATTGGTGGATAAAAGGTTGATGGGTAGGCTCCAGGATGTACATGTTTATAGAGGGGCAACTGATATATCGGATCATTATTTAGTTGTAGCTACAGTTAGAGTAAGAGGTAGATGGGAAAAGAGGAAGGTGGCAACAACAAGTAAGAGGGAGGTGAAAGTGTATAAACTAAGGGAGGAAGAAGTTCGGGTGAGATATAAGCGACTATTGGCAGAAAGGTGGGCTAGTGCAAAGATGAGTAGTGGGGGGGTTGAAGAGGGTTGGAATAGTTTTAAAAATGCAGTATTAGAATGTGGGGCAGAAGTTTGTGGTTATAGGAGGGTGGGGGCAGGAGGAAAGAGGAGTGATTGGTGGAATGATGAAGTAAAGGGTGTGATAAAAGAGAAAAAGGTAGCTTATGAGAGGTTTTTACAAAGCAGAAGTGTTATAAGAAGAGCAGAGTATATGGAGAGTAAAAGAAAGGTAAAGAGAGTGGTGAGAGAGTGCAAAAGGAGAGCAGATGATAGAGTGGGAGAGGCACTGTCAAGAAATTTTAATGAAAATAAGAAAAAATTTTGGAGTGAGTTAAACAAGTTAAGAAAGCCTAGGGAAAATATGGATTTGTCAGTTAAAAACAGAGTAGGGGAGTTAGTAGATGGGGAGATGGAGGTATTGGGTAGATGGCGAGAATATTTTGAGGAACTTTTAAATGTTAAGGAAGAAACAGAGGCAGTAATTTCATGCACTGGTCAGGGAGGTATACCATCTTTTAGGAGTGAAGAAGAGCAGAATGTAAGTGTGGGGGAGGTACGTGAGGCATTACGTAAAATGAAAGGGGGTAAAGCAGCTGGAACTGATGGGATCATGACAGAAATGTTAAAAGCAGGGGGGGATATAGTGTTGGAGTGGTTGGTACTTTTGTTTAATAAATGTATGAAAGAGGGGAAGGTACCTAGGGATTGGCAGAGAGCATGTATAGTCCCTTTATATAAAGGGAAAGGGGACAAAAGAGACTGTAAAAATTATAGAGGAATAAGCTTACTGAGTATACCAGGAAAAGTGTACGGTAGGGTTATAATTGAAAGAATTAGAGGTAAGACAGAATGTAGGATTGCGGATGAGCAAGGAGGTTTTAGAGTGGGTAGGGGATGTGTAGATCAGGTGTTTACATTGAAGCATATATGTGAACAGTATTTAGATAAAGATAGGGAAGTTTTTATTGCATTTATGGATTTAGAAAAGGCATATGATAGAGTGGATAGAGGAGCAATGTGGCAGATGTTGCAAGTATATGGAATAGGTGGTAAGTTATTAAATGCTGTAAAGAGTTTTTATGAGGATAGTGAGGCTCAGGTTAGGGTGTGTAGAAGAGAGGGAGACTACTTCCCGGTAAAAGTAGGTCTTAGACAGGGATGTGTAATGTCACCATGGTTGTTTAATATATTTATAGATGGGGTTGTAAAGGAAGTAAATGCTAGGGTGTTTGGGAGAGGGGTGGGATTAAATTATGGGGAATCAAATTCAAAATGGGAATTGACACAGTTACTTTTTGCTGATGATACTGTGCTTATGGGAGATTCTAAAGAAAAATTGCAAAGGTTAGTGGATGAGTTTGGGAATGTGTGTAAAGGTAGAAAGTTGAAAGTGAACATAGAAAAGAGTAAGGTGATGAGGGTGTCAAATGATTTAGATAAAGAAAAATTGGATATCAAATTGGGGAGGAGGAGTATGGAAGAAGTGAATGTTTTCAGATACTTGGGAGTTGACGTGTCGGCGGATGGATTTATGAAGGATGAGGTTAATCATAGAATTGATGAGGGAAAAAAGGTGAGTGGTGCGTTGAGGTATATGTGGAGTCAAAAAACGTTATCTATGGAGGCAAAGAAGGGAATGTATGAAAGTATAGTAGTACCAACACTCTTATATGGGTGTGAAGCTTGGGTGGTAAATGCAGCAGCGAGGAGACGGTTGGAGGCAGTGGAGATGTCCTGTTTAAGGGCAATGTGTGGTGTAAATATTATGCAGAAAATTCGGAGTGTGGAAATTAGGAGAAGGTGTGGAGTTAATAAAAGTATTAGTCAGAGGGCAGAAGAGGGGTTGTTGAGGTGGTTTGGTCATTTAGAGAGAATGGATCAAAGTAGAATGACATGGAAAGCATATAAATCTATAGGGGAAGGAAGGCGGGGTAGGGGTCGTCCTTGAAAGGGTTGGAGAGAGGGGGTAAAGGAGGTTTTGTGGGTAAGGGGCTTGGACTTCCAGCAAGCGTGCGTGAGCGTGTTAGATAGGAGTGAATGGAGACGAATGGTACTTGGGACCTGACGATCTGTTGGAGTGTGAGCAGGGTAATATTTAGTGAAGGGATTCAGGGAAACCGGTTATTTTCATATAGTCGGACTTGAGTCCTGGAAATGGGAAGTACAATGCCTGCACTTTAAAGGAGGGGTTTGGGATATTGGCAGTTTGGAGGGATATGTTGTGTATCTTTATATGTGTATGCTTCTAGACTGTTGTATTCTGAGCACCTCTGCAAAAACAGTGATAATGTGCGAGTGTGGTGAAAGTGTTGAATGATGATGAAAGTATTTTCTTTTTGGGGATTTTCTTTCTTTTTTGGGTCACCCTGCCTCGGTGGGAGACGGCCGACTTGTTGAAAAAAAAAAAAAAAAAATCAGTACATGTACTAGGTATGAGCCAGTACCAAAATTTTGCCAGTACCATCAAAATTAGCTGATGGCCACTGATGCTGATACAATCAAAATTAGCTGATACCCACTAATACTGATACTAATACAGTGGACCCCTGGTTCACGTTATCAATCCGTTCCTGACAGCTCATCGTAAAGCAAAATTATCGGAAAGCGAATAAATTTTCCCCATAAGAAATAATTGAAATTAAATTAATCCGTGCAAGACTCCCAAAAGTATAAAAAAAAAAACTTTTACCACATGAAATATTAAGTTTAATGCAATAGAATAATTACAATAATACCAATAGAATAATCACAATAGAATAATTGACACTTACCTTTAATGAAGATCTGGTGATCATTGATGGGATGGGAGGAGGGGAGAGTGCCTAGCCTTTTCACAAATAATCGCTTGAGAGATGCTATCTCCTGCTATCTGTTTTTCATTTATCCACACCAATAACAGTATCTCAATATTTTCTAACACTTGCAATTGCTGTTTTGTAATCACAGTTGCACCTTTTGCAAGAACAGCTTCCTTGATTGCCGTTTTCCTGCTCACTATAGTAGAGATGGTTGATTGGGATTTACTATACAACTTGGCCAGGTCCAACACACGCACTCCATTTTCGTACTTTGCAATTATCTCTTTCTTCATTTCAATAGTCATTAGCACCCTTGGTCTCGATGGGTTGGCACTAGAAGCTTTCTTGGGGCCCATGGTGACTTATTTTGCAGAAACAAGCACCAAAAACAGTGATAATATGGATAATATGGAATGTACCGAATGTATCCTTAGATGCGCGCACACTGGCTGGCTTGTAAACACTGGCACACACGGGGCAGTTCAGGCCACACGTGGACACGTCTCGTACGAATCGTATCGCATACCGGGTTTTGTAACGGGAACCGAGGCAAATTTTTTGCGATATAATGCTTCAGATACCGAAGACTTCGCGAACCGGGGGTCCACTGTACTCCACTTTAGGCTGACACCATTTTTTTTTTTTTTCAACAAGTCGGCCGTCTCCCACCGAGGCAGGGTTACCCAAAAAAGAAAGAAAATCCCCAAAAAGAAAATACTTTCATCATCATTCAACACTTACACCACACTCACACATTATCAGTGTTTTTGCAGAGGTGCTCAGAATACAACAGTTTAGAAGCTTATACATATAAAGATACACAACATACCCCTCCAAACTGCCAATATCTCAAACCCCTCCTTTAAAGTGCAGGCATTGTACTTCCCATTTCCAGGACTCAAGTCCGACTATATGAAAATAACCGGTTTCCCTGAATCCCTTCACTAAATATTACCCTGCTCACACTCCAACAGATCGTCAGGTCCCAAGTACCATTTGTCTCCATTCACTCCTATCTAACACGCTCACGCACGCTTGCTGGAAGTTCAAGCCCCTCGCCCACAAAACCTCCTTTACCCCCTCTCTCCAACCCTTTTGAGGATGACCCCTACCCCGCCTTCCTTCCCCTATAGATTTATATGCTTTCCATGTCATTCTACTTTGATCCAGTCTCTCTAAATGACCAATCCACCTTAACAACCCCTCTTCTGCCCTCTGACTAATACTTTTATTAACTCCACATCTTTTCCTAATTTCTACACTCCGAATTTTCTGCATAATATTTACACCACACATTGCCCTTGAACAGGACATCTCCACTGCCTCCAACCGTCTCCTCGCTGCTGCATTTACCACCCAAGCTTCACACCCATATAAGAGTGTTGGTACTACTATACTTTCATACATTTCCTTCTTTGCCTCCATAGATTACGTTTTTTGACTCCACATATACCTCAACGCACCACTCATCTTTTTTCCCTCATCAATTCTATGACTAACCTCATCCTTCATAAATCCATCTGCCGATACGTCAACTCCCAAGTATCTGAAAACATTCACTTCTTCCATACTCCTCCTCCCCAATTTGATATCCAATTTTTCTTTATCTAAATCATTTGATACCCTCATCACCTTACTCTTTTCTATGTTCACTTTCAACTTTCTACCATTACACACATTCCCAAACTCATCCACTAACCTTTGCAATTTTTCTTTAGAATCTCCCATAAGCACAGTATCATCAGCAAAAAGTAACTGTGTCAATTCCCATTTTGAATTTGATTCCCTAAAATTTAATCCCACCCCTCTCCCGAACACCCTAGCATTTACTTCCTTTACAACCCCATCTATAAATATATTAAACAACCATGGTGACATTACACATCCATGTCTAAGACCTACTTTTACCGGGAAGTAGTGCCCCTCTCTTCTACACACACTAACCTGAGCCTCACTATCCTCATAAAAACTCTTTACAGCATTTAATAACTTACCACCTATTCCATATACTTGCAACATCTGCCACATTGCTCCTCTATCCACTCTATCATATGCCTTTTCTAAATCCATAAATGCAATAAAAACTTCCCTACCTTTATCTAAATACTGTTCACATATATGCTTCAATGTAAACACTTGATCTACATATCCCCTACCCACTCTGAAACCTCCTTGCTCATCTGCAATCCTACATTCTGTCTTACCTCTAATTCTTTCAATTATAACCCTACCGTACACTTTTCCTGGTATACTCAGTAAACTTATTCCTCCAATATACAATCAAAATTAGTTGATAGCGACTTATATGGATACTGATACTTTGGCACACCCCTGACATATACTTACATTTTCTTTTTCTTTTTGTTAATTTATTGGTTGTCTCCTACCAAGGCAGGGTGACCCAGAGAAAGAAACACATTCACCAACATTCACCCAATTGCCATTTTTCCAGAAGTATGCTAACATCACAATATAAATTACCTTCTAACTACGTCATCTCCATCCTTCCTTCAGAGTACAGGCATTGCCCTTCCCACCTTCAGGACTCAAGGCCAGCTGTGTTTCTTAATAATTCTTGTTCTTGTAATATTTCCTTACAGTTTAGGAAGCCCAGTCTGAGATGAGACCATGGATGGTATGAGACTTGGAATCATTAATAAATATTTCAATGGAGCTACTGAAAGTTGCTCTACTTTTGTGATAGTCAAGCCAGCATATGTAATAGTCCTCAAAAGGCATGCCAAGTGAATCTGTTGGTAAATTTTAAATCTATATGGAAATGGGAAGTACAATGCCTGCACTCTAAAGGAGGGGTTCGGGTATTGGCAGTTTGGAGGGATATGTTGTGTATCTTTATACGTATATGCTTCTAAACTGTTGCGTTCTGAGCACCTCTGCAAAAACAGTGATTATGTGTGAGTGAGGTGAAAGTGTTGCATGATGATGAAAGTATTTTCTTTTTGGGGATTTTCTTTCTTTTTGGGTCACCCTGCCTTGGTGGGAGACGGCCGACTTGTTAAAAAAAAAAATGCTTAAAATGTCTGAAGATTTTACAGATCTTACATTTCTGTCTTATGCTGTCTTAGATTTGAATAGTCAGGCTGATGGTGCTTGTCCTTCATGGTGCAACACAGACATCTCACTCTGGTAATGAAGAATAATTTTGAAGGCAGATACCAAGTGCTTTTCATAAGTTTTGTTGGCATAGATTTCTTGGCCATGAGGCCATTTATGTTGATAGTTATTTCTTATTATCCTTTATTGCATAATTTTGGCTGTTTTTTCACATGTTGCTATACCTTTCACTTTCATGAGGAAATTTGAAACCTGTTCCTCCAGTACTTTTCCATGGGGTACAGTTGGAGAGCTTTTATGTTTTTTCATTTGGTTAGATGTTTGACCAAAGCAGATGCAGGCAGTGAATGTTTTGTCATACATTCTTCATGTCAGCAGTTTTGCCAGCCATGTACTGTATGAGGCTCTTGGTTTACAACAGTATTCCAGTGTATTAATACATTACTGACAATTGTCAAACTTGTGTGGTGTTTCAGTGAAAGTACTGGTAGAGGCTAAATCCATAGTCTTCTAAGAGGACAATGGATTGTACATATTTAGTTGTAGATATTTAGTTTCAATTTTTTTTTTTTAACACGTCAGCCATTTCCCACCGAGGCAGGGTGACATATTTCAAATAAACATATACAACTAATTATGTTCAACTAGTAGAGAGGCTTGAAAATTTAAGAATAATTGCCTAAAACATCAACATTTGTTTGTAATGTTGTTGTTATTGAGCCTAAAGTTTTTCAGTTGTTATTAGTTACTGTGAAGAATAAAAGTGATAATACTATGATTGGAGCAGTTCACATCAAACCCACAATTAGGAGAGGAAATCTCATCTCAAGTTCCCTTTCCAAATTATGAGTTAATTGTGAATAGTTGCTATCTATTGTACTCTTTCACAATAGATCAGTTGTATTACCCAGTGTGAACAATTAGCCATGATCTTTTTTTTATTTATTATCTTTGATTTTCAACATAAAATGGTCATTTTTCCATATCTAAGCATAAAACACGACTCTGAAGTATGAGAAGCTTTTCATTTTTACACCATTCAATTTACAGGCTAAAGAGCTATTATCCTACCTTCTGTTATTTCAAAGTCAGCTTTATCTAAGATATAGTACCACCTCTTTTCCCAAGGATTCTACCCACGACAGTCTGCTAACACTCAGGTACTTATTTTCCACTAGATAAACAAGGGCAACAGTTATAAGGAATAAGTAAGTAAGTTTATTCAGGTATACACAAATACAGTTACATAGAATTATCATACATAGCAGCATATGTGTAGAGAACCTAGGATAACCCAAAAAAGTCAGACAGAGTGACTTATTTCCATTGGGGTCCTTTTACCTTATTATTATCATTTTTTTTTCAACAAGTCGGCCGTCTCCCACCGAGGCAGGGTGACCCAAAAAAGAAAGAAAATCCCCGAAAAGAAAATACTTTCATCATCATTCAACACTTTCACCACACTCGCACATTATCACTGTTTTTGCAGAGGTGCTCAGAATACAACAGTCTAGAAGCATACACATATAAAGATACACAACATATCCCTCCAAACTGCCAATATCCCAAATCCCTCCTTTAAAGTGCAGGCATTGTACTTCCCATTTCCAGGTTATAATATTTTCTTATTATTCTACAATGAAGATAACATCTTATTTTTTTTTTTTTTTTTTTTTTTTTTTTTTTTTCAACAAGTCGGCCGTCTCCCACCGAGGCAGGGTGACCCAAAAAAGAAAGAAAATCCCCAAAAAGAAAATACTTTCATCATCATTCAACACTTTCACCACACTCGCACATTATCACTGTTTTTGCAGAGGTGCTCAGAATACAACAGTCTAGAAGCATACACATATAAAGATACACAACATATCCCTCCAAACTGCCAATATCCCAAACCCCTCCTTTAAAGTGCAGGCATTGTACTTCCCATTTCCAGGACTCAAGTCCGACTATATGAAAATAACCGGTTTCCCTGAATCCCTTCACTAAATATTACCCTGCTCACACTCCAACAGATCGTCAGGTCCCAAGTACCATTCGTCTCCATTCACTCCTATCTAACACGCTCACGCACGCTTGCTGGAAATCCAAGCCCCTTACCCACAAAACCTCCTTTACCCCCTCTCTCCAACCCTTTCGAGGACGACCCCTACCCCGCCTTCCTTCCCCTATAGATTTATATGCTTTCCATGTCATTCTACTGTGATCCATTCTCTCTAAATGACCAAACCACCTCAACAACCCCTCTTCTGCCCTCTGACTAATACTTTTATTAACTCCACACCTTCTCCTAATTTCCACACTCCGAATTTTTTGCATAATATTTACACCACACATTGCCCTTAGACAGGACATCTCCGCTGCCTCCAACCGTCTCCTTGCTGCTGCATTTACCACCCAAGCTTCACACCCATATAAGAGTGTTGGTACTACTATACTTTCATACATTCCCTTCTTTGCCTCCATAGATAACGTTTTTTGACTCCACATATACCTCAACGCACCACTCACCTTTTTTCCCTCATCAATTCTATGATTAACCTCATCCTTCATAAATCCATCCGCCGACACGTCAACTCCCAAGTATCTGAAAACATTCACTTCTTCCATACTCCTCCTCCCCAATTTGATATCCAATTTTTCTTTATCTAAATCATTTGACACCCTCATCACCTTACTCTTTTCTATGTTCACTTTCAACTTTCTACCTTTACACACATTCCCAAACTCATCCACTAACCTTTGCAATTTTTCTTTAGAATCTCCCATAAGCACAGTATCATCAGCAAAAAGTAACTGTGTCAATTCCCATTTTGAATTTGATTCCCCATAATTTAATCCCACCCCTCTCCCAAACACCCTAGCATTTACTTCCTTTACAACCCCATCTATAAATATATTAAACAACCATGGTGACATTACACATCCCTGTCTAAGACCTACTTTTACCGGGAAGTAGTCTCCCTCTCTTCTACACACCCTAACCTGAGCCTCACTATCCTCATAAAAACTCTTTACAGCATTTAATAACTTACCACCTATTCCATATACTTGCAACATCTGCCACATTGCTCCTCTATCCACTCTATCATATGCCTTTTCTAAATCCATAAATGCAATAAAAACCTCCCTATCTTTATCTAAATACTGTTCACATATATGCTTCAATGTAAACACCTGATCTACACATCCCCTACCCACTCTAAAACCTCCTTGCTCATCCGCAATCCTACATTCTGTCTTACCTCTAATTCTTTCAATTATAACCCTACCGTACACTTTTCCTGGTATACTCAGTAAGCTTATTCCTCTGTAATTTTTACAGTCTCTTTTGTCCCCTTTCCCTTTATATAAAGGGACTATACATGCTCTCTGCCAATCCCTAGGTACCTTCCCCTCTTTCATACATTTATTAAACAAAAGTACCAACCACTCCAACACTATATCCCCCCCTGCTTTTAACATTTCTGTCATGATCCCATCAGTTCCAGCTGCTTTACCCCCTTTCATTTTACGTAATGCCTCACGTACCTCCCCCACACTTACATTCTGCTCTTCTTCACTCCTAAAAGATGGTATACCTCCCTGACCAGTGCATGAAATTACTGCCTCTGTTTCTTCCTTAACATTTAAAAGTTCCTCAAAATATTCTCGCCATCTACCCAATACCTCCATCTCCCCATCTACTAACTCCCCTACTCTGTTTTTAACTGACAAATCCATATTTTCCCTAGGCTTTCTTAACTTGTTTAACTCGCTCCAAAATTTTTTCTTATTTTCATTAAAATTTCTTGACAGTGCCTCTCCCACTCTATCATCTGCTCTCCTTTTGCACTCTCTCACCACTCTCTTTACCTTTCTTTTACTCTCCATATACTCTGCTCTTCTTATAACACTTCTGCTTTGTAAAAACCTCTCATAAGCTACCTTTTTCTCTTTTATCACACCCTTTACTTCATCATTCCACCAATCACTCCTCTTTCCTCCTGCCCCCACCCTCCTATAACCACAAACTTCTGCCCCACATTCTAATACTGCATTTTTAAAACTATTCCAACCCTCTTCAACCCCCCCACTACTCATCTTTGCGCTAGCCCACCTTTCTGCCAATAGTCGCTTATATCTCACCCGAACTTCCTCCTCCCTTAGTTTATACACTTTCACCTCCCTCTTACTTGTTGTTGCCACCTTCCTCTTTTCCCATCTACCTCTTACTCTAACTGTAGCTACAACTAAATAATGATCCGATATATCAGTTGCCCCTCTATAAACATGTACATCCTGGAGCCTACCCATCAACCTTTTATCCACCAATACATAATCTAATAAACTACTTTCATTACGTGCTACATCATACCTTGTATATTTATTTATCCTCTTTTTCATAAAATATGTATTACTTATTACCAAATTTCTTTCAACACATAGCTCAATTAAAGGCTCCCCATTTACATTTACCCCTGGCACCCCAAATTTACCTACTACTCCCTCCATAACATTTTTACCCACTTTAGCATTAAAATCCCCAACCACCATTACTCTCACACTTGATTCAAAACTCCCCACGCATTCACTCAACATTTCCCAAAATCTCTCTCTCTCCTCTACACTTCTCTCTTCTCCAGGTGCATACACGCTTATTATAACCCACTTTTCACATCCAATCTTTATTTTGCTCCACATAATCCTTGAATTAATACATTTATAGTCCCTCTTTTCCTGCCATAGCTTATCCTTCAACATTATTGCTACTCCTTCTTTAGCTCTAACTCTATTTGAAACCCCTGACCTAATCCCATTTATTCCTCTCCACTGAAACTCTCCCACCCCCTTCAGCTTTGTTTCACTTAAAGCCAGGACATCCAGCTTTTTCTCATTCATAACATCCACAATCATCTCTTTCTTATCATCTGCACAACATCCACGCACATTCAGACTTCCCACTTTGACAATTTTCTTCTTCTTATTCTTTTTAGTAATCTTTACAGGAAAAGGGGTTACTAGCCCATTGTTCCCGGCATTTTAGTTGACTTTTACAACACGCATGGCTTACGGAGGAAAGATTCTTATTCCACTTCCCCATGGATATAAAAGGAAAATTAATAAGACCAAGAACTATTAAGATAAAATCAAAGAAAACTCAGATGAGTGTGTATAAATAAATGTGTACATGTATGTGTAGTGTGACCTAAGTGTAAGTAGAAGTAGCAAGACATGCCTGTAATCTTGCATATTTATGAGACAGACAAAAGACATCAGCAATCCTACCATCATGTAAAACAATCACAGGCTTCGTTTTACACTCACTTGGTAGGACGGTAGTACCTCCCTGGGTGGTTGCTGTCTACCAACCTACTACCTATAATATCTTATTATCATACTAAAAAGACTATCTACTACACCAATATCATTAAGACTATCTACAATACGAGGGTCATTACTAGGAATATGGTAAAATTTACACATATGTTAGCTAAAAAATAGAAAATCATTCCCCTCCCTTTCTGTAGCTACATTCATCAGACACCTTTTGGCACTCTTCTTGAACTGGTTCATGCTATGACTGGCTTTGACATGTGCGGGCAGTCTGTTCCATTCCTTTATTGCTGTACAATAAAAGGTGTTTGAAGCCTGTCCAATGACTGTGGGTACTACAAAGTTGTGCTCTCTCCCCCTAGTACTATGATTGCTTTGGTTCCCAACCTTGACAAAATTGACAGCAAGATATTCTGGACATTGTTTGTGAGCAATTTTATAAACATGATTTAGCTTCAGTTGTTTTACTCTGTCTTCAACATTCAGCATATCCAACTGCTGTAATTCATCCTGGCCTACATGTTCTCTTTGTCCCAGCCCCAGGATGAATCTTACGATTTTGTTCTGGGTGATTTGCAGTCTATCTTTCAGTTTTTTTGTCAAGGCAGAGTACCAAGAAGAGCAAGCGT
Organism: Cherax quadricarinatus; assembly: GCF_038502225.1. Taxonomy (NCBI): domain Eukaryota; kingdom Metazoa; phylum Arthropoda; class Malacostraca; order Decapoda; family Parastacidae; genus Cherax; species Cherax quadricarinatus. Next base: position 4,877,936 of record NC_091340.1, on the reverse strand, counting down.
AATCCATATGGCATTGTATAAGGGCTAGACATAGGGTCCTGCGAGCCTCAGTAGGTAGACACTGTGCTTGTCTATACAGGAACTTCAGTCTGGCATTCGCTTTCTTTACTACACTGTTCCCTATCAATTCTCCTGACATGCATGGGTCAAAGGGGATTCCCAAATATTTTACTGATGAAACCAAAGTGATGGGCTCCCCATTACATTGAACATTAAAATTATTTACCCTTCTCAGTTTATGTTTCGTGCCAAAGAGAATGGCTTCAGTTTTCCCTAGGTGTAATGATAGTTTGTTGTCTACTAACCATTTGCTGCAGGACTCAGTTCCAGTGTTAAAACATTAGCAATATCTTGTGAGTCTTTACCTGACACTAACAGAGCACTGTCATCTGCATACAGTAGGAGTTTGCACTTGACACTGATAGGCATATCATTGACATAACATAAGAATAATAAGGGACCCAGAATACTACCTTGGGGAACTCCACATGTTATCGGCAGGGGTTCTGATTCTGTTTTGTTGATTTTGACTATTTGTCTCCTGTTGCTAAGGTAGGACTTAAACCAGTCTACAGAACCTATACCGATAGCTTGAAGTTTATTACATAATATATTGTGGTTGACAGTATCGAAGGCCTTTTGCAGGTCTAAGGTTACCATACCTATGAGGTTCCCCTTTGACATTTCAGTTCTCAGGTAATCCATCAGATTAATAAGGGAGGTGTCGATTGAGTAGGATCTTCTAAAGCCCGATTGATAGCTATGGAGAATGTTGTTGTCATTAAGGTACTTAACTACTTGAGAATACACCGCCCCCTCTAGAATTTTAGATATTATACTGAGTATACTAACAGGCCTATAGTTGCTTACATCAGACCTACTATTTTTCTTGAAGATAGGAGTAACTCTGGCCTCCTTGAACCCCTCCTGTATGGTATTAGTGGTGATTGATAGATTTATTATGTGAGCAATAGGGATTGACAGTTCAGAAGCACCATCTTTTAGGAACTTAGACGGGATGTTATCAGGGCCTGTGCTCTTAGTTGGGTTTAACCTGCTTAGTTCTTTTTGAATAAAGTCATGAGATACACTTACTAGTTGACAACTGTTTGGGGTTACCCCTTTATTGGTATAGTATGTTTGAAACTTATCAGAGTCTGTGTTAAAGGTATTTGATGCAGCTGGTAGTTTACTTACTAGTGTTGATGCAACAGATGTGTAGTAGGAATTAAAGCAATTTGCCACCTTAGATGTTTCGTGGCATACCTCATTATCGATAGTGAGTACTATGTTAGACCTATCTACTGGCTTATGGCTATACCCCAACTGTTTTAGTTGTTGCCAGAGCTTTCTGGGGTTATGCTTATACTCTTCAATTTTTGAGCAGTAGTGCTTTGCCTTTGCTCCTTTTATAAGTCTCTGTACTCTGTTCCTCACCCTTTGGAATTCATTTAGTGCTGCAATATCCTGTCTGTTTGCTTTAAATCTTTTTAGCAGCTGGTCTCTGAATTTCATATTATCTAATATCTCAGTATTCATCCAGGGTTCAATTCTTTGTTTAATCCTAACCTCTTTAACTGGTGCAATATTATCAAGGATGGTAGTTTTGAATTTTTCCCAGGCATCGTTTACGTCCGTGCAACTTGTTATCTCTGTCCAGTCACAATTGTGTAGCCTATTTACCAGTGTTTCTTTACTGTAGTTTCTAGTTGACCTCATTTTTATTGTCCTGTGTAGGCCTATCCTATCCCTAGTGATTTTCCTGGTGCAGTAAATGATGAAATGATCACTAAGACCTGTGGTAATGACGCCTGACTGACTAATGTTCTCAGAGCGGTTACAAAGTATGTGGTCAATTAGGGTGGCTGAGAACTGTGTGATCCGGGTTGGAGTATTAATTAGTTGAGTGTAACTATTTAATCCTAGAATTTGCTTATACCTTTTGCATAGCCCGTTATTTTGCTGCTGAAAACAGATATTGAAGTTGCCCAGTATTATTGTCTCGCAATTGTTTTCAACTCTGGACAAGACTCTGGAAAAGTCTTCTAAGAACTGGTCCTGGGTAGGAGGGCAGTAACTAGTTCCTACTAAGATGGGTTTGGTCTTAGGAAGCAGCACTTCAAACCGTAGAATCTCCAGTTTATTGCTATTTAAATCAGGTCTTGGGTTGTAAGCTAAGTCATTTCTAATGTAGGCACATACTCCACCACCCTTTCTGTTCCTATCTAAGCGTTTTATATTGTAACCATCTATTTTGACCTCGTCGTCAGTCACCGTATCATCCAACCAAGATTCAGAGATGGTTATAACTGCCGCCCTAATTTTGTTAGCTAGAATCCTAATCTCTGCCAATTTAGGAAGAAGTGATCTTGCATTGACATGAATAAAGTGAAGGCCTGTTTTCATAAAACAATCATAATCATCAATATATGGCAATGGGTCATTTGTATTAAAATTAGGTAAATCAATGTCTAAAGGGTAACTGTGCTAAAGTGCATTTGTTACACACAAAATGAATTCTGGCACCGTTGCTATAATTGTACATACACCCATCATGCACCCACCCCTTACACATTTTACATAAGGTGCCTTTTCTGTTTTTCATGCGTACTTTAGTACAGTGTTTGCACCTGTTTGGTAGTGTTTGAGATAATAATGGCTGTATTGTCTCACATTGACCTATGTATGCGTTACATATGGAGTTAAGTATATCATTCCTAGCTACTAGACCGTCATTATCACCGTCATTTATCTGTCTGTTTTGCCTCTGCACAATAGTTTGAGGAAACATGTTCAATGATTCTACTCACTCCAGGATTAAACCTGGGTCTTTTGGTTGCAAGCCTACTCTCTGCTACCCACTCGATAGTAGGGATGGCAGTGATTTGACAACCTAGAAGTACTGCTGGTTCTACAGCCAGCAGTGATGCTCTCTTTTCTTTGCTTTCCACCTCACTGTCTCAGTATACTCCATGGTGATAATACAATACAAGCGACCCCAAGTTACAGTGACCAGCTGATTTACTTGCCAAATATTCCTCCATCCCTTTCCCATTTATAAGCATTTTATTTTTCCCTGTAATTTTAGTGAGTGAAATTGGTTCCCAGGATGATGGTGCTTTGTCATCTCTCAAACAAATGAGTTATTACACAGGGATTTTAAGGATAAGTTTCTGAGTATACCAACCCTTTTCTACGTTTGTTTTATGAAGTAGCCTTTAAGAAAATATTTTATTCCAATCTGAGTAGTGGTTTTGGGAATTTAATTTTGTGTTTTGTTTAAAATGCTGTACTTTCATAACCCTTGCATATTGGAACCTGAAAGGATCATGAAACTTGTACAGCATAATTCCCTGTACAGTATATATCTGTCTAATAGCAAGTGGAAAATAAAAATCGTATGCATATATGCGCATGTCCTCACTCCCGGAAAAGAATAGCTTTCATGGTTACATTTTTTTTTTTAATTACCAATTAATAAAATGACATCATGATTACATTTTTTGGATTTTTTCGAATTTTCTTTCCAGTTAATATTTGTAGAAGCGGCCCTTAAACAAAGGGAAGACTTGTTGAATAAAACCAAGGTCTTGAGGAATATGAAGACTGCAAGTTCATAACTGCTTTATTAGGCAAGACCTATCAAAAGAAGAGAGATCCAAAATTAAAGAAAAATAGAAAAGGCTTAAAAAATGAGTAAGTAACAAGTACTTTTTTCTACAAAGTATCAAGACTACGAAATAGGAGAGAAGCAGAAATAGTAAAAAATAAAATAAAAATAGCCAGGAAAACCACAAACCCACAATTTATATTTTTTTAATAACATAGATACAGGTAGTATGCTGAATATTCATAATGAGCAATTGCACCATCTCTGTGGTTCAATGGTTAAAGCGATGAGCTGGTAATTGTATGACCGCCAGACCACAGATTTAAGTCCTGAATAGATAGTTTAGTCTCAAAGGCTACAGCTTAAGAGATGTAAACAATCTGGAGCTAGTTTCCCTGGGTACAATGGAATTTTTTTTTTAACATGTCGACCATTTCCCACCGAGGCAGGGTGACCCAAAACAAAAGAAAATACTTCAGTCATCATTCAACACTTTCACCATCATTCATACATAATCACTGTCTTAGTAGAGGTGCTCAGATACGACAGTTTAGATGTCACTCCAAGCAGCGAGTATCCCAAACCTTTCCTTTAAAGTGCAGGCATTGTACCTCCCACCTCCAGGACTCGAGTCCAGCTAACCAGTTTCCCTGAATCCCTTCACAAAATATTACCCTGCTCACTCCAGCAGCTCGTCAGGTCTCCATTCACACATGCCTGCTGCATGTCCAGGCCCTTTACACACAAAAAACCTCTTTTACTTCCTCCCTCCATCATTTCCTAGGACAACCCCTACCTCTCCTTCCCTCCACTATAGATTTATACACCCTCCAAGTCATACTATTTTGCTTCATCCTCTCTAAATGACCAAACCACCTCAACAACCCCTCTTCAGCCCTCTGAACAATACTTTTTCTAACTCCACACCACCACCTCATTATTATTATGGTCAGTGTGCATGGGGTGTGTGAGAGTGGCTTAGCAACCAATCATCAATGGGGTTGAATGTCTCTTGCGGTAGCATCGTATCCAGTAGCAGAGTTTGTACTACAGTTTATTGTTTCCTCTTCAGTGTGAAGGTATCTTGTGTGTTTCCCACACTACTCTGGATTATTTACCCTTCATATGTGCATTTGTGTTATAATTACTCCTTCTTATGCATTACCAAGTTATCATGGCCCCTAAAGTTTGCAGTAAACAGCCAATTTCTCTGAAGATTAAGCAAGAAATTATGAAAAAATATAAAAGAGTTATAATTAGTATACTGGCTTTCCACAATCAACTATCTCTACTATTATCAAGCAAATAAAAATAAAGAATATTAAGTGACTCACAAATCTAAACTAGTGAAAAAAAAAACAGAAATGCTCATAGAGATGGACAGACTGTTTCTATTATGGATAAGAAAGAAGCAGATAAAGGGAGATAATGCCTGCAAGTTGTATATGTTATCATGCAAGTTCAAAGTACAGTAAAAGTTGCACTTCTGGGGTTTTGGAATGAATTACGTGTACCATAAAACAATGACTTCGAGAGTGTATAAATCTGTAGTGGAGGGAAGGCTGGGTGAGGGTCTGCCTAGGAAGAATTGGAGGGAGATGGGTAAAGGAGGTTTTGTGTGCGAGGGGCTTGGACTTCCAGCAAGCATGCGTGAGTGTATTTCATAGGAGTGAATGGAGACAAATGGTTTTTAGGACTTGACATGCTGTTGGAGTGTAAGCAGGGTAGCATTTATGAAGGGATGAAGGGATTTAGGGAAACTGGCAGGCCAGACTTGAGTCCTGGAGATGGGAAGTACAGTGTGTGCACTCTGAAGGAGGGGTGTTAATGTTGCAGTTTTATAACTGTAGTGTAAGCACACCTCTGGCAAGACAGTGATGGAGTGAATGATAATGAAAGTTTTTCTTTTTCGGGCCACCCTGCCTTAGTGGGAAAAGGTCAATGTGTTAATAAATAACAAATAAAACCATGTACACCTACCATCCGACTTACGACCTGCTCGACTTACGACCACTCGACTAACGACCGTGTTCTTAATGCCAAATTTCTGGGAAATAAACAACTATTTGTGTTGTACACAGTGTTTATCCTAAACCTTACAGTATAAAATACAGTACTAACAACATAAAAAGTAAAGTAAAACATGAAATACCAAAATAAAACAATAAAATAAAGTCATTACAAAAATGTTTTGTTGATATTCAGTAGTAAAGTTCAACTTACGACCGGTTTCTCGGAACCGAACTCGGTCGTAAGTCGGATGGTAGGTGTATTTTGAGGTTTGAGTTACAATAGTTTTGAGGTACAATATGTTTTCTGGAACGGTTTAATATCATGACTCAAGGGACCACTGTATACTGCATTTGTGTCTTTTTCCATGTTCACATTGTGTATGTACAGAAGGCCTCTCAAGTTGATACCCTCTTCAAACTACAGGTTGTGGTTAGTATATCTGTGATATGCCTATGACCAGTTTTTGGGATTCTTCTACCATCACACTGGCTTAAAGTCAGGCTTTCCCAATGGTTGCTGGGTCAGTCAGTCTGTTGGTGCTAGAATCCCACATGCTCACTTGACCATCACAATCTGGCTGATTAAGTACATACAGCAGGTGGTTGTCCAGATTCCTCTTGAAAGCGTCTACTTTCATTCTGGCAATATTCTGATATTTACTACTAATAGGCTGAAGTCTAGGACCACATATATTGACACAGCATTCTCCCCATGTACTTATGGTATTCTTGCTCTTCACTGGGTTTTTCTACATTTTCTTTCATGGCTCTTAATCCTGTAAGTTATAGATGTCACTGTGCATATTGGGGACCAAGGCCACAAGTATCATCTACGTACTGTGTATGTTGTCAGGTACGTATCTCTCTTCTTTGTTCCAGAAAGAACAGTTGAAGTGCTTTGATGCATTCCCAATAGTCCAGATATTTTATTTTTGCTGTACATTTTTCAACTCTGCTTTCTCTGTCCTTGAAAGACTATGAATACAGAACAATATTTGATGTATAAGAGCATGATTGAAATGAAAGATACTAACATTGGTGTTGCTTCTTTTGTTTAGAAGGTTCTCATACTCCATCCAGTCATTTTCCCTGAACCTTTGTTGCACTTATTGATAGCTTTTTTTTTTTTTAAATAGCAGATCGTCTGACATTATTATTTTTAACTCTTACGTGATGCATTCTGTGAGGTGATCTGCCTGGATTATGTATGCTGTGTTCATTTTGAGTTCTTCATTCTTCTTATAGCTAAGCACCCCCTCAAGGGAGGTTCCTTGATGCCAGTGAGGGGCTCTTGATCTAAGAAATTGGGGGCCTGCTCTCCCTTAGACCAAACCGAAATGCCTTCCATTTCCCCAAGTGCTGGTTGACCCCAGTGGGATTAGTGCTCTTTCAAAACCCTCCCCTCCCCCTTTCCCCACCTTTCCTCCCCATTCCCATGACAGTAGTATCCAAGCAACTGAAATCTGTCATCATTGATCGTTATATAATTTTCATTTGCCCACAGAAAGGGTTGGTTGATATTTGTAATTTTTGTCTTCTACTGAGTCAGCTTTCATACTCAGTACTTACTTTGGTATCTCCAAAGGATGATACGAAGCTGTGCCTAGTTTTTTTTTTCTTTTTTTTTTTTTTTTTTTTTTTGTGTGTGTGTGTGTGTGTGTGTGTGTGTGTGTGTGTGTGTGTGTGTGTGTGTGTGTGTGTGTGTGTGTGTGTGTGTGTGTGCATGTGTGTGTGTGTGTGTCTTTGTCTCTCTTGAAGATGAAAATAGTATAGGTTTTAGGGCCATGCTCTAGAGTGTTGAACGTTTTGCTTTGCTAAAACTGGAATTTTTTTCTGGTTGCGTATTACCACTCTGGCATTGTTTGTTAGAAATATAAATGTCCATTCCCTACTTTTCCTGTTATAGCTCTGGACCTTGTTTTTCCAAGCTGTTACTCCATGGTCTCATTTGTCAAAATATTTTTTACTGAATTGGTGTGAATCACATTAGTGTTTCATTTTACTTCAGGACCTCTGTAATTTTGTCATAATGATTTGATAGTTGTAATAGGCATGCACTCTATAACACGTTTTACATATACGTACAGTAGAATCTTTAGCATTCAAAAGTGTAGTCATTATCAGATGGCTCATGTATAAAAAGGAAGATAATAAAACATACATGTCAGAAAATGTAGTTATTACATTTAGAAATAAAAAGAGATGCTTATTTTCCCAGAGTAGATACACTAAAAGTAGTCTTTAGTCTTTATTTTATGTATTAAAGTACTGTTGACTGTTGATGTTCAGGTAGAATACAACCTTAATCACAAATAAAGTTGAAAGGCTTTAAACCTAACAAACAGTTAATTATATGTCAAAAAAGTGTGTATATTTCATTGTTCAACAAGGTGACTGGAACATAAACTAGTAATGAAGAGTGAGCAATTAGTTGTGAAGTTATTACATACATTAGAGCCATTCTTGTATGAAAACTCTTTGAAGTGTGGCAGTCACATTATTTCTATTGCAAATTGTTACTTTACACTCAGCGTCTGCCTTCAGCTGCACTTCATACCTAGCTAATTTCATATGTATTGTTAAGTTAGTTGTTGCTCTAAGGTTCTGATAATTTGTAGGTTTGACAGTCGTAATGTGATTCATAGACATTGACATTGATATTCACTGACATTGTGGACTGTAACTTCTAAGTGATTCCACAAGGACTAAGGTTCTTGGTTATAGGTGTTAGAGTTCCTAAGTTGAAAACCTTAACTAATGTTTTAGTACATCTGATTATGGTTTTTAACCTTGCTAAATACGTACATAATCACAAATTCCTCTTATTTTCCTAAACAACACTTAAAAATACTTTCATAAAACACACTTCAGTTTAACAACTTCCTCTCATAACAAAGACCTTTTGCAGGAATGATCTTGTGCTTTGGTGAGGATACAGTGGTAGGGATGTTTGGTAGCTGCTTCCTGGTGAGAAATGCAGAGACCTGAATCTGCAGCTGACTTCTGCAGGAGGTTGCCTCATCATCCATTGACTTATCTCAGTTACTGACCTTTCATTCAGTTTATCACCATTTTGAGTATGGAGTGAGGTGGTCTGGGGGCAACACTGAGATCCCACCAAATTAACCTGGGATTGTTTCCTGCATAAGGTCAGCCCTAACGTTTCTATGTACATATTTCACATTTTAATGTTTTTTTTGTCATGTCTTTTATCTTGTAAACTTAACATTTTACAATTTTTATTCAATTATCTCTCTCTTTCCTTAAGACAATTTTTGAAACACAATAAACTTTCACAAAATAGTTGTGAAATTGATAACTTAAAATTTAATGGCACTTAGAAAATAGGAGGATAAAATATGAGGAGAAAACAAGACAATACTTTGTCACATCTCATTGTGACTACATTTTTAGTATTCATTTCTCCAAGAAAGACATGCATAGGGTCACTGCTTTAGTGCATCGATCTTAGACCTTACAATTCAGGGATGCACAATCATTTCAGTCACCAAATATGTGGTGGAGAGTTTATAAATTGAGTGATAACTCAGTGATAAAGAAGAATAAGTTACAGTACCATGGCTGGAACAATTCACAAATAACCCATCCACACTTAGAAAGAAAACTTGAGACAACATTTTGGTCCTGGACTTGATAATATCAAGTCACAGATGAATGAGAAAGACAGAACAGAAAACAGATCGAGAAGAGGGAGGAGGAGGAAGAGGAAGGTAGTAGTAGTACTAGTGGTAAAAATCAAGTTCTTGGGTCACTAAATTCTTTTGTCCCCTTCCTCTTCTCTTCCCCATACCTTTACAACCCCTTTCCATCCTTCCTCCTCCCTACCACAGCTCTAGTTAAATTTGTGCATTCAGAAAGAGAGAGAGAGAGAGAGGTTCTGGTTATGTCTGTATGACATAAGAGATGGGTCCATTGTTTACTAGAGACATAATAGTGTTGTACTCTTGTGTTTCATAAGTGCATAACACAAAAAAATGAGAATAGTTATCAAAATATAGAGAGACATATCATGTTCCATTTTTGTTTTTGTTAACTTGAAGGGTTGTGACAGCCCCTAGGCCATCGACTGTATTTGGAGTGGAAGATTGTGGCAGCCTTTAGGCCATTGCCCAACCATAGTTGGTATTATGGAAATCTCTAAGGTGTCCATTGATGTTGTGATGGATAACTGGAGTTGGTCCAGTTGTCCCTCTGGCACGCTTAGTGTTCCTTAATACATTGTGTAAGACTTCTGGAAGTTTCCCCAACATGTGTTTTGTCACATGTTGTACATGGAATGGTGTATAACCCAGAATTGGTTTCTTTGCATTGTGTTTTCCTTGCATATCCTAGATCCATCTGTCTGGTTTTTCTTTGCTCTCACTCAGTCATGGCAGTACATATAATGGTCCAGGATAAAGCAAAACATTGTCTCAAGTTTCTTCTTTAAGTCGATGATAGTTTGAATTTTTTTCTTAAGCTTTTCAAGAATCTTTCCTCCGTAAGCCATGCGTGTCATATGAGGCGACTAAAATGCCAGGAGCAATGGGCTAGTAACCCTTTCTCCTGTACACATTTACTAAAAATGAGAAGAAGAAAAACTTGATAAAACTGGGATGCTTGAATGTGAGTGGATGTAGTGCGGATGATAAGAAAGAGATGATTGCTAATGTTACGAATGAAAAAGAGTTGGATGTCCTGGCCTTAAGCGAAACAAAGCTGAAGGGGGTAGGCGAGTTTCAGTGGGGAGAAATAAATGGGATTAAGTCAGGAGTATCTGAAAGAGCTAGAGCTAAAGAAGGGGTAGCAATAGTGCTGAAGGACCAGTTATGGAAGGAGAAGAGGGAATATAAATGTGTAAATTCAAGGATTATGTGGATTAAAATAAGTGTCGGATGTGAAAAGTGGGTCATAATAAGCATGTATGCACCTGGAGAAGAGAGGAGTGTTGAGAGAGAGAGAGATTTTGGGAGATGTTAAGTGTTACACTCCAAGTTTTATTACCACTCAGATAGTTTCCTTCTGGTTAGAGCATAGCAACATTGGTCAGAGAGGTTGGGGTAATAATAGTAATCCTCTGGAAATCTTATTTTAATGAAGTATATTTATAATACAACATAAAGCCAATAATAATACTATACTATGGAAGAAGTGAATGTTTTCAGATACTTGGGAGTTGACGTGTCGGCGGATGGATTTATGAAGGATGAGGTTAATCATAGAATTGATGAGGGAAAAAAGGTGAGTGGTGTGTTGAGGTATATGTGGAGTCAAAAAACGTTATCTATGGAGGCAAAGAAGGGAATGTATGAAAGTATAGTAGTACCAACACTCTTATATGGATGTGAAGCTTGGGTGGTAAATGCAGCAGCAAGGAGACAGTTGGAGGCAGTGGAGATGTCCTGTCTAAGGGCAATGTGTGGTGTAAATATTATGCAGAAAATTCGGAGTGTGGAAATTAGGAGAAGGTGTGGAGTTAATAAAAGCATTAGTCAGAGGGCAGAAGAGGGGTTGTTGAGGTGGTTTGGTCATTTAGAGAGAATGGATCAAAGTAGAATGACATGGAAAGCATATAAATCTATAGGGGAAGGAAGGAGGGGTAGGGGTCGTCCTCAAAAGGGTTGGAAAGAGGGGGTAAAGGAGGTTTTGTGGGCGAGGGGCTTGGATTTCCAGCAAGCGTGCATGAGCATGTTAGATAGGAGTGAATGGAGATGAATGATACTTGGGACCTGACGATCTGTTGGAGTGTGAGCAGGGTAATATTTAGTGAGGGGATTCAGGGAAACCGGTTATTTTCATATAGTCGGACTTGAGTCCTGGAAATGGGAAGTACAATGCCTGCACTTTAAAGGAGGGGTTTGGGATATTGGCAGTTTGGAGGGATATGTTGTGTATCTTTATATGTATATGCTTCTAAACTGTTGTATTCTGAGCACCTCTGCAAAAGCAGTGATAATGTGTGAGTGTGGTGAAAGTGTTGAATGATGATGAATGTATTTTCTTTTTGGGGATTTTCTTTCTTTTTTGGGTCACCCTGCCTCGGTGGGAGACGGCCGACTTGTTGAAAAAAAAAAAAAAAGTTAAGAATGCTTGTTTGTTCTATATTGTCCGAAATATATATACAAGGCTTTTATAACATATGGTTAGGATGAGATCCTAGACATAACATATATATAGAGGCTACTTTAGTGTATAAGATCTTATTTTTTATTTGGAAGCAGTCAGAATACAACAGAATAAGTCCAGGCCGGATAAGCAACCTTAGCCAGTTACCAGAGGTGAGCAGGAGTGTTCTCGTTGGCTGCTACTTCCTCACTGTTCATCCCTCAACCTTGAGCATACAGGTCAGGTGGGTCACATGACGTGACTCACTAACACTCAGTAGAGTAGTTGAACAAAGGGGGGGGGAAGGGGGGTATAACTATCGAACACCACATCTTAACCATACACCGGTACACAGAGCGGCAGGCATGTTACTATACCTTCAATTTAACTTATCATGGCCATGTTACATAATAATAATAATCGTTAATAAGAATAAGCCTTAATAATACAAGGACATTCATTTCCAATTTAGCTATTAAAGGAAATTACCGCAATGTAATATTAAAGAAAGGTTAACAATGGGGGCATGACACCCCGGCCCATGAGCAAATATCTCGGCGTTTAAGATGCTGATGGTGTAGAAGGAACCATCCGCCTGGTGTAAGAGATGACTCAAGGGGATGGAGATACTACATCTCTCTCTGAGCTCAGTCATCCAGTTCCTAGAACTGGACCAGAAACACTGCTAGACTGCAAAGAATTTCCGTAGTTAGGCAATATATTAGGACCGAGAGAGAGCATCAGCTAAAATATTACTCGAACCCTTTATGTGAAATATGGAGATCCAGTAAGGTTGGATCCTTAAAGCCCAGCGTAATATTCTAACATTTTTTGATTTCATAGAATTTATGAAAGTTAGTGGATTATGGTCTGAGTAAATATTTATCAGATGAGGAGTATAACAGAGGTATACATCAAAGTGTTCCAAGGACAAGACTAAAGTCAGGGCTTCTTTTTCTGTGGTTGAATAAGATCTTTGATATTCTTTAAATTTATACAAAAAATAACATATTGGATGCAGAATATTACTATTTTGGAAAGGTTGTAATAACACAGCACCTATTGTGGCATCACTGGCGTCAACGTGGAGGGTGAAAGAAACTTGGAAATTGGGTGCTCGCAATACTGGGGTGGAGGAAAGGAAATGTTTTGAACGTTTAAAAGCTTGCTCACAATTCTCATCCCAGTTAAACTTATATTTAGGACTGGTTAATCTAGTGAGGGGGGGAGGCAACTTGGGCAAAGTTTGGGCAAAAATGCCTGTAGTAAGTAGCCATCCCCAAAAACCATTGGAGGGCTTTCCTGTCCTGAGGCATTGGAAAATTTAAAATAGCTTGGACCTTTAATTGGTCAGGTGCTACTAGTCCCTTCCCTATTTTAAAATGGAGATATTTAATCTGGGCTTTACCAAAGTCACATTTTTGTAAATTTACAGTGAAATTGTATTTCTGCAATGCTTTCAGTAGTTGCTCCAATCTTTCTAAATGAGACTGCCAATCATCACTAAAACCACCAGGTCATCCAAGTATGCCTCTACACCTTCTAAGGGTTGGACTAAATTGTTTATAATTCTCTGGAAAGTGGAGGCGGCGTTACACAAGCCGAAAGGCATAACCTTATATGTAAATAGCCCTTTCTTAACTACGAACCCAGAAATCTCTTGGGCCCTAGGAGTTAATGGTACCTGGTAATACCCTCTCAGTAAGTCTAATCTGGTCACAAAGTTGGCACTGGCCACAGCATCTATTAGATCATCAATCCTGGTTAATGTAAACCCATCTGGCTTGGTGACTGAATTTTTTTTTTTTTCAACAAGTTGGCCGTCTCCCACCGAGGCAGGGTGACCCAAAAAAGAAAGAAAATCCCCTAAAAGAAAATACATTCATCATCATTCAACACTTTCACCACACTCACACATTATCACTGTTTTTGCAGAGGTGCTCAGAATACAACAGTTTAGAAGCATATACGTTTAAAGATACACAACATATCCCTCCAAACTGCCAATATCCCAAACCCCTCCTTTAAAGTGAAGGCATTGTACTTCCCATTTCCAGGACTCAAGTCCGACTATATGAAAATAACCGGTTTCCCTGAATCCCTTCACTAAATATTACCCTGCTCACACTCCAACAGATCGTCAGGTCCCAAGTACCATTCGTCTCCATTCACTCCTATCTAACACGCTCACGCACGCTTGCTGGAAGTCCAAGCCCCTCGCCCACAAAACCTCCTTTACCCCCTCTCTCCAACCCTTTCGAGGACGACCCCTACCTCGCCTTCCTTCCCCTATAGATTTATATGCTTTCCATGTCATTCTACTTTGATCCATTCTCTCTAAATGACCAAACCACCTCAACCCCTCTTCTGCCCTCTGACTAATGCTTTTATTAACTCCATACCTTTTCCTAATTTCTACACTCTGAATTTTCTGCATAATATTTACACCACACATTGCCCTTAGACAGGACATCTCCACTGCCTCTAACCATCTCCTCACTGCTGCATTTACCACCCAAGCTTCACACCCATATAAGAGTGTTGGTACTACTATACTTTCATACATTCCCTTCTTTGCCTCCATAGATAGCGTTTTTTGACTCCACATATACCTCAACGCACCACTCACCTTTTTTCCCTCATCAATTCTATGATTAACCTCATCCTTCATAAATCCATGTGCCGACACGTCAACTCCCAAGTACCTGAAAACACTCACTTCTTCCATACTCCTCCTTCCCAATTTGATATTCAATTTTTCTTTATCTAAATCATTTGATACCCTCATCACCTTACTCTTTTCTATGTTCACTTTCAACTTTCTACCTTTACACACATTCCCAAACTCATCCACTAACCTTAGCAATTTTTCTTTAGAATCTCCCATAAGCACAGTATCATCAGCAAAAAGTAACTGTGTCAATTCCCATTTTGAATTTGATTCCCCATAATTTAATCCAACCCCTCTCCCGAACACCCTAGCATTTACTTCTTTTACAACCCCATCTATAAATATATTAAACAATCATGGTGACATTACACATCTCTGTCTAAGACCTACTTTTACCAGGAAGTAGTCTCCCTCTCTTCTACACACCCTAACCTGAGCCTCACTATCCTCATAAAAACTCTTCACAGCATTTAGTAACTTACCACCTATTCCATATACTTGCAACATCTGCCACATTGCTCCTCTATCCACTCTATCATATGCCTTTTCTAAATCCATAAATACAATTAAAACTTCCCTACCTTTATCTAAATACTGTTCACATATATGCTTCAATGTAAACACTTGATCTACATATCCCCTACCCACTCTGAAACCTCCTTGCTCATCCGCAATCCTACATTCTGTCTTACCTCTAATTCTTTCAATTATAACCCTACCGTACTCTTTTCCTGGTATACTCAGGAAACTTATTCCTCTATAATTTTTACAATCTCTTTTGTCCCCTTTCCCTTTATATAAAGGGACTATACATGCTCTCTGCCAATCCCTAGGTACCTTCCCCTCTTTCATACATTTATTAAACAAAAGTACCAAGCACTCCAATACTATATCCCCCTGCTTTTAACATTTCTGTCATGATCCGATCAGTTCCAGCTGCTTTACCCCCTTTCATTCTACGTAATGCCTCGCGTACCTCCCCCACACTTACATTCTGCTCTTCTTCACTCCTAAAAGATGGTATACCTCCCTGGCCAGTGCATGAAATTACCGCCTCCCTTTCTTCCTTAACATTTAAAAGTTCCTCAAAATATTCTCGCCATCTACCTAATACCTCCATCTCCCCATCTACTAACTCCCCTACTCTGTTTTTAACTGACAAATCCATACTTTCCCTAGGCTTTCTTAACTTGTTTAACTCCAAAATTTTTTCTTATTTTCATTAAAATTTCTTGACAGTGCCTCTCCCACTCTTATCATCTGCTCTCCTTTTGCACTCTCTCACCACTCTCTTCACCTTTCTTTTACTCTTCATATACTCTGCTCTTCTTATAACACTTCTGCTTTGTAAAAACCTCTCATAAGCTACCTTTTTCTCTTTTATCACACCCTTTACTTCATCATTTCACCAATCACTCTTCTTTCCTCCTGTCCCCACCCTCCTATAACCACAAACTTCTGCCTCACATTCTAATACTGCATTTTTAAAACGGAATTTACTTTACGATAATCCGTGCATAGGTGTATGGTGCCATCGGGCTTTGGGACCAATAAACATGGAGAGGCCCAAGGTGTCCAACTGGGTTCTATCAAATGATATTCCAGTAAGATGTTTATCTCTTGCTGAATTAATTCTTGGTTAGCAGGGGAGACCCAGTAAGGGGATTGCTTTATTGGATTATCTTCCTACAATTCAATATCGTGAAAACCCAAGGTACAAGGAGTAGGGATATCTTGGAAGATGGAGTTATATTTAGTGATTAACTCTTTTATTTGAGATTTTTGGGGGGTAGGAAGAACTTCCAGGAAAAGTTCTAGTTGTTTCAAAACTTCTGAATTATGTAGTCGAAATTCTCTTGCTTCTCTTACGGTATCATTCCTAATTTCTGTGGATGTAGGTTGAATAGAGGTGATATTAGTAGGGAGAAGGTTGGACTTGTACTTCTTTAAGTTATCTATGTGATACCTCTTAATTTTCTTGCGACGTCCTGGTTCACGGACCAGATAATTCCTTCTTTTTTCTTATGTTTGGTATTGAAAAGGTGTCCCCCACCAATGAATGATTATATATTAGTTTTATGTTCATTGTTATTGAAAAGATATTCATTGCCAGTGAGTGTTAATATGTTTCCAAAATTATGACTGGCCATTTCACCATACAGAAAATATATTTATGGGACACCCCATGCAGCTGACATATTGATGCTTTGGCCAGATTTATTTTGTCTGTTCTGCCCCATATGTGTTTCATAGAGGTCCATTTCATCGAGGGTTTGCTGAAATTATGTTGGTCTGTTAAGCATTGGTTTGGTCATGTCCTGTATGTGATTAAGCTTGATGTATGGTATCCTTCAATACAGCCTGGTCATGTATCTACAGTGGACCCTCGAAATTCGATACTAATCCGTTCTTGAGAGCTATCGAATGTCGAAAATATCGAAAGCCGAATTAATTTTCCCCATGAGAAATAATGGAAATCAAATTAATCCATGCAAGACACCCAAAAGTATGAAAAAAAAAATTTACCACATGAAATATTAAGTTTAATGCACTAGAATAATTACAATAACAATAGATCAATAACAATAGAATAATTGACACTTACCTTTAATAAAGATCTGGTGATGATTGATGGGTTGGGAAGAGGGGAGAGTGTGGATGGTGTTAGTGTTTAGAAGGGGAATCCCCTTCTATTAGGACTTGAACTGGCAGCCTCACCATGCCTTACCACACTGTGTATGCCACTACGATTCTTAAATCTTTCAAACCAACCTTTGCTGGCCTTAAATTCACTCACATCACCACTAGTTGCAGGCAATTTCTTTACCAAATCATCATTCACTCCGACACATGCACTCCACTTTCGTACTTTGCAATTATCTCTTTCCTCATTTCAATAGTCATTAGCACCTTTTTTCTCGAAGGGTTGGCATTAGAAGCTTTCTTGGGGCCCATGGTTACTTATTTTGCAGAAACAAGCACCAAAAACAGTGATAATATAGATAATATGGAATGTACCAAATGTATCCTTAGATGCACGCACACTTGCTGGCTTGTAAACACTGGCACACACGGTGCAGTTCAGGCCACACGTGGACACGTCTCTTACGAATCGTATCGAATGTTGAGGCGAAATTTTTGCGTTAAAATGCATCGAATGTCGATGCCATCGAATGTCGGGGGTCCACTGTACTGTTGCCATAACCCTTCCTTACCCTGTACTCAGGTACACACTGTGCTCACTGTGTGCCTGAGCATACAGTGAGTTTGGAGAGTCTACTACTATCGGAGCCCGGCCATGGGCCATACTTGTCTAAGAGAAGGGTGGGGTGGAAGAGGAAGGGGAGGAGGCAGTCCTGCTACTGCCCATAATACTCATATGTGTCAGATACAGTGGAAGCGGGACTAAGAAAAAGGAATGAAAGGGAAGAGAAGGACTCATTTGAGCACTGTACGTTGTTCTTTGTTTCATTGAATTTAAATATTTAATTATATACTGGGGGGAGGATAGGGTTTGAATTCTCCATCCTTTAGTGGCCTAGTTCACTACACTTAAATTAGAAACTAACCATAGGATTTCATTCATAAGCTCAGTGAGTTTTCTATTTCCAAACCTCTCCTATCTGCTCATTCTGTCAGATATGTGAATGTCAATATTAACCCGTAAACGGTCCAAACGTATATATACGTTTTTTTCAACATTTGAAAGTATGTAAAAAAAAGTAGATCTTCTTTTTGTTTTTTTACATTTGAAAATGTGTAAAAAAACTTTGATCTACTTTTTCTTTGTTATATTTGAAAATATTTAAAAAAACGTAGATCTATTTTTGTAGCACTAAACATGTGAACGTAGATCTGCTTGGACCGTTTACGGGTTAACCACATTAGAAAGATAATAACCCTGGAATCATCCACAGCAATAACTGTGATCCCCTATATCGGTGAGCTTTTCTAGAAAGTGTAAAAAGTACTCTTACAGTATCATAGAGTATCAAAACCAAATACGTCTTTAAAAAGAAAATTGGAAAATCACTAAGAACTTGCCTTTTTATGGTATGTTAAAGTGTG